>NW_011354719.1:792834-809990 GCF_000735185.1 Notothenia coriiceps
GTTTCGGAGGTAACATTCGGTGTGTGTAGTGTGTGTGTGTGTGTGTGTGTGTGTGTGGTGTGTGTGTGTCGTGTGTTGTGTGTGTGTGTTGTGTGTGTGTGTGTGTTGTGTGAGATTGCATCTTCAGTCTGCTCTTCTTCCTGCATTTGCTGGATTCAATTCATTTTAAGTTAATTAATAATAACAACCTTTTCAGCAGTGTTATATGTGACCTTCATAATAACTGTCGTCATAGAAACAGTTATTATATGATTATGGTATTCAGTCAGGACACTAACGTTTCACTAACGACCATCACTTACATCTGTGCTGTCGTCTGAGAGCTTTTTCCTCTTCTTATTGGGTCTCGGTTCACATTGTTTTCTGAAATATAAAGAATTAGTTTGACACTGTGTTTAAGCAGGCAGCCTATACTTAATGTGATACATTTATTTGGTAAGTGTATTAATGAATTACTTGAACTCCTTCTTCTTTTTCTTGTATTCCACTTTTGCGAGATTAAACTTCTCCTCATATTGAGCCTGGGAAATGTCAGAAAATTCATCATTTAAAAGTGAGACCTCAGATAACACAGAATGAAAGGAAATGTTGTTTATGTTGCCTGTACCTTCTCTTCAGCAGGGAGCTCTTGGTACTTGTTGGCTAGACGCCTGAAGATCTTTTTTCGACCGATATCTGGGTGCTTATTATGATAACTGACCCAGTTCTCCTCGCAAAAGACGGCATTTGGAGGTGTGGGTCTCTTCGGGTGATCTGGGTGCATCTGCATAAAAAAGAATAGCTTACTGTTAACTCGCAGAATGAAACATGTAGACTTTTAATGTGTTTATTGAAATGGTATTTCAGAAATAACACTGAACTAGGAGAGGTGGTATTTACAACCTGAAGCTCTCTAAATTTAGATTGTGCAGGGTTTACCTTTGTGTTCATCAAAGGATTGGAAATGACATCTTCAGCTTCAACGAGGATCTCCTTGAGGGTCCGAATCTTCTGCAACTGCGCAAGAAAAACAAAGATATCACTAAAAACATTCATAAGAGTGTATTTGTTTTAGTTTGATATTTTGAAACACTAAATTGTCAGTTGTGCAGATGAACAACTCCATATGAGTCCAATAAAAATACAATTGAAAACGAATATGGTGTTCTCACTACCTGTCTTTTTTATACGCACACATTTTAATTCGATATATATATAAATATATATAATGTGTATAAAAACCCCCTTCAATTAATCCGAAATACCCCTTTAAGATTTGAGAGTCAGCTGGGAGACTCCATTGGCTGAAGTACATTGTATGATATAATTAAAAGCTTTTGAAACAGCTACTACGTGATGACATTGTTTTGTCAATTTAAAATTTAGGATTAGAGATGTCCCGATCCGATCACGTGATCGGGGATCGGAGCCGATCACGTGATTTTCAAAAAATCGGGGATTGGGATTTTTTTTAATTTTCTTTTATAAATACTTTTTTCTTTTTTTTTTGTATTCAATGTTACAAAACAAAAATGACCATGTTCAAGTCTTAAAGTCATCCTGAGGCCTTAGTTTTGGTTTCAAATTACACAACATCATGTATGTGTTGCTTCTTTGGGGCTTGTTTTCATAGACCTGGTTGCTTATTTCTCTCAAATCTGGCAACAGAGTGGGCAGGGTGCAGTGTCTAAATGTAGCAGTAAGCTAACGAGTACTGATACGCTTTATTTTGTTTTGATCCAATGCTGCACAACTGAACTGATCCAATGCTGCTGTGAAAAAAAGAAGCTATATCCATGTTGGATAGAATATCCAATTTAAATTAAATTAAATAACCTTAAGGGACAACTTGAATGCTTTTCTTCTTTTTTTTCTCTTAATGCATTGCATAAAGATCGGATCGGGAAAAATCGGTATCGGCAAATTGGCAAAATCAAATGATCGGAATCGGATCGGGAGCAAAAATAGGTGATCGGGACATCCCTATTTAGGATTGAACTGCGACTCACCTTGTGCAAAATCTCTCCCCATTTCTTTTTGCATGCTTCAGGAGTGAAAGGATCGAAAGCCACTTCTTTCCAGTCCACATCTTTCAGTGATTTTAAATATGTGCTCTTCAGGTGTTTCTGTCTTGCTGCAATGGTTTTCATTGCAGCAAGAAGCTTCTGGGTGTCTTCCTGGGTCCACTCTGTATCTGTAGCACAGGGACAAAACAAAGTTGAACCATTAGAATTATTAAGATAAGGAAGAATAAGGTGAAGGATAAAAGGGAAATAAATCAATGTGCCTAAACTTCCGTATCTTACCTAGGTCCCTGTCTCTTGTGTTTAATATGTATTTTGTGTAACTCTTCATAGTAGGCTATATACATATTAATTTAGATTATTTACCTTTCTCTTTTTTTAAAAAAATATTCTTATTTCTGATATTATTCCAATCTAAAAATACAATCATATCCATTATATCTGTGAATGTAATAATAATAATAATAATGCATTACATTTTTTTATTAGAGCGCTTTTTCAGGTGCTCAAAGCGCTTTACAATTACACATTACACATATTACACATGTAGGCTACATTAATTTGACATTATAATTATTCAATATAAATGGGAATGAGCATTGACAACAATATATTCCATGTAATTGTTTCTTTGACTCACAATACATATTTGAAATAATCATCTTTAAAAGCTTTGACAAGCAGGTCATCATGCAAAGTAAACGTCTGTTACTTCTTCAGTGCTTTGTGCAATCTAAGTTGAGTCATGTGTAATAAAATATCTATTTAATTATACCCACCAGATTCTTCAGTCACAGTTGTCGTCCCACTCATCTTTCCAATAAAAAGTATTTCCAATTCTTTACGTCACTTGATGCAAAGCCTTAGGTCGGTCCAAGTGGCTGTGGGAAACTCTACAACACAGGCTAGTTAGCAAACATATCAAAATTCGGTTCGTTAAAAAACCTACAAAGAAGTAGCGTTATTGGCCCTAAATCTATATATATTAGCGGTTTTTTATCGTTGCGTTTCTCAGCAGGAAAAAAACACCCATGGCGTTAAAAAGAAACACATTCACAATTTGTGTTTTTTCACCAAAAGCATGTTAGAAGTCTCCGTGTTAAAAGTGGGCCAAATCATCAACATCCTCAAAGAACAGCCAATGAGCTTACTAGGTTTCTTCTTCGTTGTGTTTATAACCGGATGTTAAGCGTTCAAGCAGCGTTGATTGAACAAATCGCCACCTATTGTGTCGGAGGGTGATTGCGTTTTGGTGCAAAATAATAATACAAGAAATATAACGGATATTTGTTTACCAGCTGAACTTTAATCGTTATATCTTGCCTTAACTCCGCTCCCTCTCTTAAAATCCCCATTTTAATTGATCTTCTACCTCCAAGGGCAGAACTCTAAATCCTCACCAACTGTGCATATAGTTATGTAGGTACATTTATTTATTGCTTGTAGGTAAAGTATAGTATTTCATTGTATTGCAAAGGCATGCATGCCATCAAGTACCCCATTTTTTTTCTGCTGTCAAAGGCATGTTGTTTCTTTGCTATAGCTTCAGGTTTTCAAAGTAATATAGTATCATCAGAGCATTGAATTGGTCTAATTTCCCTTAACCCAAGAAAGAAGCCACACCAAATGAAACTAAGTCGATAGGCATTTTGGGAGGTAGTCTTTATTATTTATAGAGAGATGACAATAAGAATACTAAACAAACACAAATTCACCATTTTATCACTCCCTATACTGCGACACAGTGTAGTGTTACCAGCTTGATCCTTCTGGCTAAAGTATCTACATTTTGCTTGCAATGTTACTTCATAAATCATATATTACTTAATTCAAATTCGGATTTTACAAGCATGAAGAAAGTGAGTATAACAATAACTTAAGTGGCACATCATGTTACAACATTACATTCAATGTGTGACTGCTTGAAGAACATATTGGATTTTAATACTACAATATTTTTCACTTCGCATCCAATATGTAAATGTTTGGGTCCCTTTAATATGATTTCAGCTTCAGTAGTATGCAAAGCACAAGCTTATAGAAACAAAACAACATAATGCAAATAAAGTACCTGAGCGACTCTTCAGGAATTTTTTACAAAGAAATATTTTTATACAAGATATCAATGTTCATAAAGATAGATTCTATATCTGCATTTTTCATTAGAAAAAACTTGTTTGAGCTCATAAGTAGATGAAATATGTGAGCCACATAAAAAATAAATATATATTTTTGTTAAAATAAAATGATTGCTGGCATGCTATAGCTGTCATAGAAGACATCTACAATGGCATCTGAGATTCACAGTATACATCCCTCCCCGGCTCCTCCTCAAAGGTCACTTTGGCGTCTTCAGCATCCAACTAAAAACAACAGAAACTTTAGTGCTTGATTCTGTGTATATCTGCATAAATGTATTCAAATGACAGGAGTTTTCCACTTACACATTTCATCTCCAGCTCAGTGAAGAAGCGGCCGGTCATAAACATGCGCAGAGGGATAGTGAGGATGAGTATGAAGGGAAGTGCGAGGGATACTGGACTGGATTTAACAATCCACAAAAGTGCAAGGCACACGATCTGGATGGCCGTAAAGAAGTGCATTCGTCCTGTGCTCACCTGTAGCCAAAATGTAAAAATATTAATCAGTTAGAAGGGTCTGCACCCACAAATACTTTGTGTCTTCTGGTATAATTCAGCGGCTCTTATAGTGAGTTGATATGACTACATGATTTCTGCTAATCTGAACACCATTCAACGCGGTGCCAAAAGTAATAATTTAGCTGATGTCCTCTCGTGAAAATATGGCTAACTTTCCTAATATTTGGGACAGAAATTGGTTTAAAAATACGTTTTAGTTGTTAGTCATATGTTTAAATGTAAAATATATTAAAATGGGATATTAACTCTAAATACTAAATGTAAGTGTTGAACATAAATCTAAATCTAGGCTAATATTTTAGAAAGTATTACTCTGGTGACGTAGGGTTCGTCAGGGTGGTATTTCTTGGGGATGAGTAGAAGCAGTATACGGTCCCACAGCTGGATGCCATTGAGTGATGTGACTCCCATGTAGAGAAAGATCCCGAACAAGGCTGACATGGGAATCATCTTTAGGATCGGCTCCATCAGAATGGACAGACCTAGACAAAAATAGATAAAGGATATTTCACTGTGTCTTTTGATAATTACAATTAAAACATCATTTGTTAACAGTATTAACTAAGTAAAGTATTAACATTGAATAAGATAAACAAGTAACCAACAAAAAACAACTACCTAATGGAATGAAACAAAATAAGGAAGAAGTATATAACAGATAATAAATGAAATAAAACTTAAGAGAGGTTGTGGTTGGTACGATGCCTTTCGAGTCTTAAAAGATTGACATTTTACGCCAAGTACATACTGTTACATACTGTATACATGCAGGTTATTTGAAATCTGAATTTCAAAAGGGCATCCAGAGCTTTGCAGTTCATAATGCAACCTCCTCTTTGCATTAAGTTAATTAGATCATTGTGTAACTTTTCTTTTAATGACAGGGGTTGGATTTTAGGAGAGTTGTAAAAAAAGACATGGATGATTGGACACCTACCAATAAGCAGCGCCACCAGAATGCCGCTGACCCTCTGCTCATTCACTCTCTCGATAACAGGTTTTGTCCCTTTGCTCATGACCGTGAGGGCGTTGGCGTGGGTGACAGAGCGAACCGTGGCAGCGCTGAGCCACGGGACACCAAAAATTGCAGCGAGTCCTCCCATGCCGACTATAACCAGCAAGTCAAAGTGGAACCCGGAGCCTTTCACCATCTTCCTCTCAGGCTGACTCACAATCAGACTGTCAACAGATGAATTTTGAAGTTTAGTTTAAAACAGGACATGATATGTTTTCTCAGGTTGATAATTCAGTGAGTGATATTGTTGTGGACAAGCGATGACCCACGTTGTGATCTGAGACTCCAGGAAGATCAGAATGAAGACGAGTAAGGCCGGGACGCAGCAAGCAAACATCAACCACACGGGGAAGGCCTGGTGCTCTCCGAAGGGGTTGATGAGCCAGCCTCTTTTGGACGGGTTGGACACCATGAGACCTTTGGGAACCACTAGTTTCTGTTAAGAAAAACAGTTTTTGATCAAATCTTCCATGTTTTAAAGGATATTTTCATAATTTTGTCTATGTTTTGCAAATATAAAATGTGCAGTGAAACCTGTTCATCTTAATCAAGACATGGGTTGTACTGTATTAGCCTAGATACATTTTTGCTTAGAGAGAGAACGATGGATTTTTTACAACACTTAAATTGACATAACATTATGATTGTATCTTTTGACGTGAAGGAAGAATGATTACAGCAGCAAAATCAATTTATGTGTGTACCTAACAAATGTTTTAGGGGTTAGTGTGAAGCTATAATATACTACATTCAAGCTGAATGACGCAGGTTTTCAGTACATCAACTGGCTTTGGAAACTTAGACTGATGGACCAACCTTAGTGTAGGTATCATCAATGTTGTAGTCCAGGAGAACCATGAGGAAAATGGCAATGGGCACACCAAAGTCACCAAGCAAACGTCTGACCTGTTTGAAGAGTTAAACAATTTAATTGAATAGCCAATAAAATACACGACTTGTTCATTCAACTGTAAATTAATTAGTAAAATACTAGCCTGTGGACAAGACGTACCTTTCCAGGCAGAAAAGTGCCATTCTTGAACTGGCGTAGGAAGTAAGCGGTGAAGAAGCAGCCTAACATGAGGCACATGGAGAGTAGGGCTGTGTTGGGGTAAGACGGCTTAATAATGTTGACAACAACAGTCGTGTTCCCGGTAGCGTTGTCATACATGGCCATCTCCTCCACCTTTGGGTGCCAGGGATTTTCTACAGTTGTATTCACATGATCGTAATTCAGAGTGAGCGGATGAGCCTTAAAGGTCTAAAGAGAGGTCAAGAGAGAGCAGATTATAAGATAAGACACATTTATAATGACAGAAAGGAAATGTATTAAATTCCATTTGGACAGATGAAATGTGTGACATGGATGAAAAAGGTTTACCCTTCCTAGCTTGGAAAATGTTTCATAGATGAAGATGAGGGATATGAGGATGGAGAAGATTTCCTGGGTGAAGCGGGAGATGAAACACACCAGGAAGCTGCCCTCAAAGGCCACAATGACCACCACGATGATGACCAACCACACGCCAACCCACACTCTCCCCACAATGTACTCAATGTCCTGAGACTTGCAGAACTGAAAGAAGGGGCAATGGGAACCAGTTGAACTTAAACAAACATCAATCACGGGAAGTGGTATTTGAAAATGTATGTTCAGTGGGATCATCACAGGATTCAGTGGTATAGCTTACAACAAAGAAGGCCTCCTCAAACACTAGCAGAGGACCAGAGAACCCGATGACCAGGACGGGCTGAGCAGCAACGAAGCAGAAGATGATCCCCTGAATGCTGGTGGAGATGAGGAGCTCTGAAACGCCCATCATGTTGTCCACCTTATCAGCTGTAGTCGCAAAGATGACAACATATTATTAATATGGCCTCAAATGTTAAATAAACAAAAGGATAAACAGGTAGCACACACACAGTTCTTCAGGGAAAAATACTCAGTATATTTTCAGTTTTTTTCTGGCCTTGTCAAACAAACATGCTAATGTTTTGTCCCACTGGCCTTGATCAGAGCATGAAGGAGAATGGAAGTCATGTATTTTGTATAAAGGAGATTGCAGGTGATTAGTTTAAAGCAGAGGTCTTCAACAGGGGTCCGCGGAGGTACTGCAGGGGGGTCGCGAAATCTTTGGTTGATTAGACAAAAAAAAAATTCTTTAAAAAAAAAAAGTTTTCCAAACATTTTTTTCCCACAAATTGAAATGTCTTTAAATGCACATTAACATGAATCCAACATATTGTAGCGAATGGAGAAATCGAGGCAGAAGACGTTATCTTCTGCTCCACAACCTTTCTCCGCCAGATCGTTAAGTATCAGCCGTATCTCGCGTCTCCCCTCCGGTACACAGCACCGTAGTGTGGAGTTGCATTAGGTAACGCGAGATACGGCTGATACTTGCGCATTAGTTTCTGTTATGGATCAGTGTCAACAGTCCTGCCAGTAACGTTACTATATTACTACTTTAGTTATAGCCTGATATATGATTGCTAACTTTACAATGTTGTGATGTGACTGACGTTAGCTAACATTCTGTAGCTAACGCCGGTCCCTCACCAAGACAACTGCCCTGTTCTCCACTGCTTCTCCTCACACCACAGCTCCATTTCTCGCTGATGGCCGTTATTTTTTTCGAATCCTTGGCTGCTCCTGGTCTCTTGCACGCATAGCAGGCTCATAATTATAATCATATGCATTTGAATATATATTTTCAACCTCTTCTCTGTTAAAACTGGCATTGTGATCCATGTTTATTCATACGTTAGACCGGCCGCTCTCCCCCATGTTACGTCACACGCGGGAGGTCACGTGCCGAGGCTTTTTTATGCGGAAGTGAAAATGTCTTACCAAAACGACGCCAGATGTCACTGGAGTGTATATTTCTGTATATTTTTAAAAAAATCTAGTGTATTCATCATTTTCCTACACATTTATTCACTAGTGTCTCTAACCTGCAAGTTGCTCTTTAAAGTTAAAACTTGAATCTGTGAATTATTTTAATAGCTCTGTGTTGTGTTCAAGATGTATGTTTATTGTATGTTTAAAGTTAAAATCTGTGAATTATTTTAATAGCTCTGTGTTCCGTGCAAGATGTATGTTTATAAATGGCAGTGGCACGGCCACCCTGTACCTTGCACATGTTTAAAATAAAAACATGAATATATTAACCTGTGTATTATTTGAAAAGCTTAGTATTGAATGTACAATAACAGAGTAGCTATGTTTATACACGGCACTAGGCCCCGTTTAATATAAAACACAATTGTATGCCATACATATAGTAGGGGGGTCCCTGCTCCAGCTCTCCATCAGTTTGGGGGTCCCTGGCCTGAAAAACGTTGAAGACCCCTGGTTTAAAGGGTCACATGGTTGTTAACACCCTCAGGTCCCATTTAGACCTTTTTTGACAATATGACAATGAATAAAAGCAGGTCAAATGGAAACATTCAACATCATTTAAGAAGTCTAACATGAGGGCAATGTTACTTGGCTGTGGCATATTTGTTTTCCTAATGACACACAATGCTCTGTTCAAAGAGCCCAGACCAAAAATGTTGCCATGTTTAGATGACACAAGCATTATAAATGGGTGAAATGGAATTAGTCAATTTGTCCAGATTATCTGTATGTGTGTGTCTTTTTTTACCATTAGATATTAAACATTGGATTTCTATGGACCCCACACAATTACTTAAAAAAAACATATCATATGTTAAACCATGCAATAGAAACACGAGGTCTCATACAAATGCAATTGCTATCCACACATACCCAGCAGTCCTCCGAAGGTAATGGCAGGAGACAACGCAGCAAAGTAAATGAATATGACCGCAGCAAGGACCTGGGCGTTAAATGCATCTGTGATGTCACTCTTGTAGTAATGGTAGCGCCTCTTCATGTCTCGTATCATCCCTCCAAATGGGCGACCAGTACGGGACAGTGGGTCTTCAGGTGGGGTACCAGCACAAAAGGAAACTGCAGGGAAAAAACCATGTTGATTTTGTGTACATGGAGTTATGGGTGTGTGTTGAAGACTCACCCTTGCGAGGTTTGGACTCCAGGTCGTTGTTTGGATCAGAGCGTTGGAACCTGTCCTGAAGTAGCTTCTTCTGAAAGCTGATAATGGAGCTGAGCATCGCTTCGTTCTGGATCTCTGTGGGAGGGATGACGATGCTGCAGTCCATGAAGTCGGATACGGCGTCTGTCAGTGCACGGGGGCTATTCGCCTGAAACGCTGCCTGGTTGAAAACCTGGATGTGGAGGAGATAGTTGAGGAGATGTTAAGACTCAATACCTTTGGTACAGAGTGGTAGTACAATTCCTTCATCTAAACATTCCTTTAATCAGCACAATTTGTTTTGTTTGGAGTTTATATTCTTCTGGCATTATTAGAACAATCTAAATGAGGATTTAAGTGTATGTTACTACCTACTACTAGCTATACCCTGCATTTGTAGCTGAAGATGTCTTTCAATCATTACGTATCTGTTCTGTTAAAGGAATACTTCAACTCATACAATTTTAAACAACAGCAAAACAGTCACACTAATTGTAGACAAAACCTCATACAGAATTAGTTTTAGGGCTCATTTATAAGTCATACATGCCCACTACTTCCCAAACACAGGCACTTTCACTGAATTTTACCATTTAAAACACTTGCTTGGGAAAGAATGGTGCAAATCATTGTGAGTACTGTTGATGTGGAATTAAAGAGGGTGAATTTATATATACAAATGAGCATTTTAGGAGGAAATTATTCCTTAAATGAGTCACTGCTCACACAATTTAGGTCAGAAAGTACAGAAGGTATCAGCTAACTCACCTTGTCAGCCATTAGTGCTGCCATAGTACGGCCGGTCTCGCAGTAGTCCATGTCAGTCTCAGTGGGGCCAACTAGAGCAAAGACGAAGCGTACGGGCACCGGGGCCTCCAGGGCCGGGTCGAGCACGACGGCTTCCTTCAGACGTACAAACACCACGGTAGGCTTTTCCAGAATTTCCAAAGCTCCTGTTAAGAAAATAAAAATAAAAAAGTAGAATTGTATTGTATGCAATCACTACTGCAACAAACATACAAACTGCATATCCTAAATGAAACATGAACAATGCAAACACTGGCTTACCTACTAGCACCATGGAAGCCTCAACGCAGTCAGACTCATCTCTCTGAAGGGACACAGAGTATAGAATTTCTCTCTAGTAAAGCTTGACTTAATAATCTGTGATGTTTGAAAATGATAGGAACAGTTTTCAGAGGAAATCCCAATCTAAGAAATGTCTGCTGTGCTCAAATACTTACTTTTAAATAGTAAACATGTCAAGACTTGTTTCGGCCCTTAAAACTGATTAAGATCCACTTAGCACATAAATGAAAATGTAAATGTAATTTAATCAACAACTAAAAACTGAGGTTTTGTGTACCAGAACAAAACAATTATATTGTATGTCCCAAAAAAAGCAACAGACTCCTCTAAACTCTGACTTCTCTCAAGGACTTTCTAAATGATCTGATGCCAGAAGTCGCTTTCTTTAAATTCACTGCCACCGTCTCACCATTGTTGATGAGGATATCAGTTCAAGTTATCATCAATGACTTTCATTCATGTAGATAATTTCATCAGGGGAAGATCTTACCCTGTCCTTGACTGAAAACTTCTGTAGATCCACCCCATCAGTCAGGGCTTGTTTCTCCGGGTCATCTGATTGGCTGGAGGAAGGAAACGACACGTGTCATTGGCTGTTTAGGTGTCAGACTGATGAAAGACAATCAAATGGTTTTCTTTAGCAGAAGAAAGTAGTCTGTGCATACATTCAAGATGATAAGCAGCCATTCAACAGCATACTTGATAAGGTTTAGTGGGCAGATTTGATCAAAGAGATAGCTGTAATCCACAGTTTCATTATTTATGCTAAGCTAATCTTACTAGCTGCTGGCTGTTGCTTCATAATTACTGTGTACCGTGCTGTATTTATGTACAGCCATGAGATCAAGTGTTGTCATCTAACAATCAAGAAAGCTTATCATATTTTCCAGGAGGTCAAACTATCCCTTTAAAGGTTGATTCTGATATATTTTTGTGTAAATATCTTAAAATCTAACCGGCTTTAGGAATAAAAACGAAATCATTATTTATAAAATGATTTTTTAATGAATTCCTGTTATATTCTGAACAAAGGAATCCATATCTAACAGCGTACATCAAATATTTGGACAAGGTTGTCACAATATCAGATTTTCTCTAAATGATTATTCTAGACTAAAGAACTCAAAAAAATAATATTTATTTAAAAAGAATGTCGGCATATTTATTTCACTCAAAATAGAAGTGAAGGGAGGCGGTGAGTCTCTAACCATAACTGGCCCAGACATTAGGGGCTTTTAAATCAACACTTACAACTCACTTCTTCTCTCTGGCCTTCTAGCCTTTTCTTATCAAGCTCCACTTTTGTGGAATCAGCTTCCAGTTTGTGTTCGGGCGGCCGACAGCCTATCCGTTTAAAGAGTACGCTTAAGACCTTCCTTTTGATAAAGCTTATAGATAGTTGATCAAATAACCTAATGAGTGCTTTGACGCAGATACGCTGTGCCTCTTCACCTACATTTTGGTTCTTGCTCTTTCACTTAAATCCTAAAAACTTGGATCTTATATCTAAAACTAAGGTTATTACTACTCTTTCTATTTTCTCTTTATCCAAAACCTTTTCCCTCCATGACCTCACAAGGTTTTATTGGAGGGAAACAGGTTTGCAGAGGGGCCTATTTCCAGCCGGGGAGTGTTATGCCGTAGCCACAGCGTACCTCCTTACCTCTCACCAATTCCAACTAGGCCCTAGCGGGGACCTTGCTCCCTGCGGGTGCCTGTCTGTGTCTGTGTATTTGCATGTTCCGATTAACCCAGCCTCCCCCAAATGTTCTTTTTCTTTGGTGTCTATATCTACGCCGGGCCGGCGTAGATATAGACACCAAAGAAAAAGAACATTTGGGGGAGGCTGGGTTAATCGGAACATGCAAATACACAGACACAGACAGGCACCCGCAGGGAGNATTGTGTTGCTCTGTTGGAGGAGCCTGTGACCTCAGATGTTCATTGATATATCTACTCTGTAGCTAATGTACAAATGACAATAAAAGCCTTGAATCTTGAATCCTATCAGTGGAGGAAGTGTGTGGACGCAGCGTTGTTAAAACCCATGTTTACATTCAGTAACTCGTACTAAAATAAGGAATCATTGAGAGTTCAGGCGGTCCTTTCAACAGTTTTAGAGCTGTGTCTTTTACCCTCTAAAAAAAGGGGTGGGGCCATGACCTAGAGAGAAGGAACATGATTGGTTGCTCTCCTGTACGCATCGTCTGCTACTACTGATGATTCTCCACAGATCTGCAGGTCCAGGACAGCTGCTTCAAACATCACATGATCTCCATCTTGTGGTAAACTGTGTGTGTGTGTGTGTGTGTGTGTGTGTGTGTGTGTGTGTGTGTGTGTGTGTGTGTGTGTGTGTGTGTGTGTGTGTGTGTGTGTGTGTGTGTGTGTGTGTGTGTGTGTGTGTGTGTGTGTGTGTGACAAACAAATACAGGCGGCTTTAAAGAGGTTGTGTTTATAAAGTCGTGCATTTTTACCATCCTGCTGTCTTTTATGCTGCTGAGTGCCTGCATGAGGTAAGTGTCACCTTTTCTGCCAGAGCTATGAGTGGTATTTGAGAAGTAAAGCTGCAGCTTTGAAGCATAACAAATAGAGGAACTCTTGTAAACTAAACTGTTGCTGTTATTGTTGTTTGGTTGCAAAGGCTGACAAATATTAGTAGAGACATTTTCAGTTTTATTTTTCTTAAAATATTCTTGAACTGCAAAGTACTACTCTGAAGAAAGTTAGACGCTGAAGGCATTCATACTTAATAATGTAACACACATGAGGAGAACATTTGACATTCATTACCAAGTGCTTTGCAATACAACCAAGTCTCTCAATAATCTTAGTCATTACAATTGATTAGTTATGCAAAGGGGAATGTTGGGTGTGCATTAACATTTTCTTGAAGTATGAATTATCTTCTCACATGCATATTGACAACAACATAAAGAGTATTTTTTGCAATGGACACATGTTGAAATAAAAACGACAAAAAACAGAAATATGCATGTTTTAATGTGACATTAGTTTTACATTTTGAAACAACCATTAAATGTGTTTTTTGGGTGTGATGCATATTTCCCCGCAACATGAACCAATAGAGTTATGATTGTACCGTCATCCTGATGCCATTTGAGAACATTTCACACAGCATTTACACCTACTCATGTAACAAAGTTCATTTTTATGAACTTTAAACTTAAGAATATGCCAATTTGTTCACACACACAAACACACAGAGCGTCTAGTCTGCCTAATCCAAATCTTCCACCCCTCTGCTCAGCTGTGTTTTGGAAATAATCGTCCTGTTGTGACAGTCAACTTCAGCGCTTTGGTCCAATCTGAGATAATATGGACACTGTGGATGATCTCTTGCATAACACTAAAACTCAACAACCCAAAGCAATATTTCCTAACACACCATTTTATTTAAACCCCAAAAATGGTAAAAACAAATTCAATTTAATGATTATAAGGGGAACTTAATCTCATTTTATATTATTCACTGTGTCATTGTAAGAGTAGGTTTTAACAAAGTCCATTGTGTCTTTTACAGCTGCCTGGAAAACCAACTCCAACCCCAGTGCATAGTGTCAGGTAAGGGACACATGCACACACACACACACACGCACGCACGCACGCACGCACGCACGCACGCACGCACGCACGCACACACACACACACACACTGTAACAAGGCACACGACATGTATTGACAGTCCAAACATAACACTAACCTGCTCCAAATCCCCCACTGGTCCTGAACAGAGGATTACAAGAGGATTAGGGAATGATGTTATCTTTTTGTGACACTTAACACCCAACATATCATCCGTGTTTCTGTAATGTAGTGAAGCATGAACGTGGTGTTATCTGACCCTGGTCTGCAGAGAGTGCTTCTCTCTTTGGGTATGCAGGATGATATTTCTGGTGCTCTTTTCACCCACACATGACCTTAAGTTAGTTTAGTTTTAGAGCCAATATCCTCATGAAAATAAAGGTTTGTTTAAAGTCAGTCTGGAAAAGTTAAGTACAAACAGAAAGGTGCATTTTCTTTCTCTAGTGCTATGCTAAGTGCAAGTTACTCCTGATAAGAATGAAACCAAATGAAATGAAAATGCAAATACTTACTTCATGCTTTAATAATATCTACTTAAGTCTTTTAATATAATTCACTTTGTTTTATCGTTACTTTTAGATTGAGTTTACATAAACCTATCCTTTATTGTTATTCTATTAAGCACTGGTATTACTCCTTTATTTTTACTACTTTATCGTATTTTATTTTCATTCTCACATTTGTTATTGTTATTCTTTATAAATCAAAAGTCCTTCAAGGATAATAAAGTTCTACCTTATCTTATCCTAAATAGTAGCCTAACATCACACCCTGCATCAGAGGGACAACAAGACAAAGACTAAAACTATTTGCTACAAACAAACTGCAGCTTTGGTAAGATAAGTACAATTGCAGCAACCAAATATCCTTTTACGGCTCATATTGGAATGTGGTTGTTGCTTGAAGATGGCCTTGAAGTAATGTCAACCTAACCTAAAATCTATTAACATCTGATAATAAAGCTTTTTGTACTCAAATATCTATTTCCAGCTTACATAGAGGCTGACCTTACAGTGAAACACACAGACAAGCAGGAAGGGGTCAGTGAAACCACATGTGGAAAAGCTGTAATTGTGGGAGGTGCCCGTTCATTTCATCCACCTGCACCGTGCACATTTTCCCTCTCCGTCTCACAGACACAAGCATGGTTTGTGTCCCACGTTCAGGTCCTCATCAGCGGGTGTTTGTGTTTCTCTCCGTGCCTTCAGCAGTGCGTGGAGCTGAAGGAGCCAATGAAGGACCAGAAGCAGCAGACCTACTGGCAGGAGACGGGCCGATGGGTGGGGTGCGAGGAGAGCTTCGACCCTCAGGCCGGGGTGTGGGCGACCTCCAGCATCTCCTACCTCACCTTCAAGAGCCTCATCCAGCTCAGACGCACCATGAACACAGGTCAGAGCAAAATCAAATTCAAACATATAGAGTTTCTACATAAACATAAACCAAGCTATTGTATTCTGTGGTGCAAAGTAAAGTACGTTTACTCAATGACTGGTATTCCATTTGAGTAACTCCAAGTTATGCTACTCTATACTCTGTGAAGGAATTTGACCAAATACATTTACTCGAGTCCTGTACTTAAGAACTACTTATATACTATATATATTGCACTTTATTTATTTCACTCTCATAGTTACTAGCTACTTTTTACACATACAAACACATGATATGCTTATGATGTGATATGGTACCATGCTTTTAATACCCATCTTTTGACAAAGAGTCTAAATTGTCCAAACATTGACAAACTACTACATTTAATTGCTTTGACATGTATAGTGATATCATTAGTCAGTATTAATCGGGGCACTCTAATGTTTCACCGCTGAAGAGCCAAAGTTAACCCCTTCAAATCCTACAGACTCTTCCTTGTTTAAACCTGTTATTCTTAAACCACAACACTGCCCTCGTCTCATGATCACTTCTGATCATTTTCCAACATGTTCCTATTTCCAAGGTGTGACCATTTTCGACTGTGAAGAGCAGACATTTGCCAGCATCGCGGAGAAGATGGTCAACGAGATGGTTAACAAGAAGGAGATCAAACCTGAATCCAAGGAGGGAGTGCTGAAGTCTCTGCTTCAAAACCACAGGTATTCTTTCAATTACCTAACTGTGACTCAAACACAGATGACCCACATGTATGATGCTGTTCTCAAAGCTGCATATGAGGTCCAGCATCTTGCTCAGGGAAAGTTAACACAACACGGAGCTCCTGTGGAGATCAAACCTGTAATTATGTCTCTGACCACCAAACCACAGTGCCTGTCTGCTTAAGTCTCTTTTAAAGGTGACCGATGTGAACTGAAGTTACCTCGCACCTTTAAAGGGCACTCTAAAAGTGTGTCGATATTGATATGGGTATTGATTGAATACCCATAATATTTAGGAAAGAAAATACTCATATCATGTTTGTAATACACATAAGATGATTTGATTCATATAGTCCAGCGCCTCTTGAATAATTTCCAACTTCAGTTATCAAGTCAAATCAAGTTTTATTTATATAGCACCTTTTTAAAACGATTTTTGTTCAAGCCAAAGTGCTGCACATATAATAATTACCTTACAGTAAGGACACTATACAGCAAATACAACAGCACAGTTGAATATCAGTATGAGAAAACGACACCCTCTGACCTCAGACCCTCAAATCGTACAAGGAAAAACTTCCAGAGAAAAAACCCACAGTTTAAAGGGGAAAATGGGAGAAACCTCAGGGAGAGCA
>NW_011354719.1:810055-827704 GCF_000735185.1 Notothenia coriiceps
CTATTTGTCTATGACCTTCAAAAGCCTTGCAAGCTTTACTTCTCAAATACCACTACATAGCTCTTGCAAAAGGTGACACTTACCCTCATGAAGGCACCAGCAGCATATAAGACAGCAGGATGGTAAAAATGCAGCGAACTTTATAAACAGTCAACCTCTTTAAAGCCGCCTGTATTTGGTTTGTCACACACAACAGCACCACACACGCGGATACACAGACACACACACACACACACACACACACAACACACACACACACACACACACAACACAACAGACACTAGACACAGACAACCACACACACACACAGACACAGACACATCAACACACACAGAGACACAGAGCACACACAATCTCACACACACACACACACTACACAGCACAACACAACACCACACACACACCACAACACACAGACACAGACACAGACACACACACACACACACACACACATCACCACACACACAGAACAGACACAGACACACACACACATCACACATCACACACACACACATCACACACACACATCACACAGACACACACACACACACTACAACACACACCACAGAACACACACACAAACAGCACACACATCACACACACACATCCGACACACACACACACGCGCACACACAGCACACACACACACCCACAACCCACACAACACGACACAGACACACACACAGACACACACAGCATCGGAACTCTAATATCTCTGAACCACACATCCATCAGAGCGATGTGTTCCTTGTTCCAACCCCATAAATATTTGATTGGTAAATACAGCGACTTTATGTGGACGAAAAAACAGTAGCACTAGTGTCACTATCCAACCAGCATCTTAACATATTTCATGTCTGTGTTGTGAGGACAACAAAGGCTTGGATTATCAGCTGCGCCGGGTCTGCACATCACCTTCAACATGGGGGGGGGGGGGCTTTCATCTATCTTCCCTCCTCTCCCTTTAAGACGTAGAGGGGGGCAGGGGGGGGGGGGGTTTAGGGGGGGGGGGTGTGCCTCAGGATGGGGGTGTCAACGTCTCGGATCTGGGTCCATTCCTTGATAGAACTTGAAGCCTGATAAGTTTATTATTTATCTGTTTTCGTTATTATTATTTATTATTAAGTTTAGAAACACATTATTAGCGCCTTTGCACTGTTTACCAGATTTATACCTGAAGATTTCCCCCCCCCTATACTCACACCAAACAGAGATGTATATACAATTCATATAATCCAAGGTGCATTCTTCAGATATCTAATAAAAAACTATGAAAGCAATCTGGCTTCAGATAAACAATAACTGTTTGGATAACACCACATTTAACAAAAACGTTCAATTAATCATAAATAAAATATAATAATGCTTTTCCACACAGTAAGACATCTTTGATATCATCAAATTGAAATCACAATAGATAAAGTTACCTAGCAAAAATACATACCAAACAAACTTAAAATAGTATAATAACATATTAAAATAATGCAGATCAAAAGGATGAGGATAGTGCAAATACAACACAAAAATCTAGGTGAGCATGGTGAAGTGCAATCGGAGTGCATTGAGGAAGTGCAGCCAGAGAGCTAGGAGTTAGTTCCTAAAAGGCTAAATTGTACAAATATGTTTTTAGCTTTTTTTGTTTTTACAAGACTTCACCTAGAGCAGGCTTCCCTGATGTCCTATTTTGTTCCATAGCTTTGGGGCACATTCATGGAAAAGCTGAATCACCAATCTTCCTTTTTTGTTGATCGTGATTTTTGAGATATATGACATTGAGTAAATGAAATACCCTTTGCATTATTGTAAGTAAACTTTTAAAAAACTGTAGGTGTATTGTGAAACTCCTTTAACTGTTGTAGAAATCTTAATTTGTAAAAGTTACTAAAGCTGTTGGTGCAGTAAAAAAAGTAGAAAGTAAGTTAGTAGGAGTCATAGTGTACTTTAATTATAAAGTAAAACACAAAGTGTTTTCATAATGAGAATAGCTCAAATAAAGTTACAACGGTTCCTCACATTTGTATCCCTTTATTTAATCTGGTGGAGAATACAGATGTTTTGCTCATTAATCAAATGTCATTTTAAACTAAACTACCGGTGCATGTGTCAAACAGCGGCAACATTAGAGTATATCCGTGCCCCCAAATATTAGCGTGTATTACACAGATGAAGCAGGCTAATTGCTCTTTCAAATGTTTAGTATACGTGAGAAGATGGTGGCTAACTGTAAATAGAGGGAACCAGCATCAGATTTATCAGTTGATGCAACATTATAAAATATGTTATGAAATGAATTATTATAGGAAGTCATAGATAATAAGTAGTTGCATTATTTTAATGTTATAATCATCTTCTTAATGAATAGTCCATGTGACCACATGTTGAGACGCTTACAGTTTTTCCTCGATTGCCTAACACACATTTTTTTTTTAATTGGCTCAGATTTTTCAGAACCACTAAACTCCAATTTAACAAAACCACACAAGTGGCAAAACACCTCATTTCTCCCTGCTAAATGAAGAAACTGCCCTCAAACTACATAAACACTTCCAATACAAACTTTTGCACCAAAATATAACACACTTCCATTCCTAATACTAGATGGTATTTGACCACCTTGACACACAACTGCTGGCATTACATACATCACATGTCATTTGTTGTGACTTACATACTCAATACTGTTGGACAATCCCCACAGGAGGCAATTTGGGGGTGAAGTGTCTTGGCCCAGGGACACAACGAGCAATGGTTGAGCTGGCAGTGGGACTCCGAAGCTTGCTAATCCCCTGATTTGTAGTCCGCATCGCACCATCCCAAGCTGAGGCCACAGCCTCCGCCTTTAGGCATAATCTAAAAGCACTTTCATCTTTTTAATGGACTATTGCTCTGTACATAGAGGTTTCTGCAGAGAAAGATTGCTTGCTTTATACCAGAAATAGCAGTAAAATGAAGAAATAGCAAAATGAGTTTTTTGAAAAAAAATCATATTTTATTCAAATAACATTTTTGCACTCCAGCCACATAGTTATATGGGCTCGCGGGATCTCTCCTAAAGTGTGAATGGGCCATTGTTTGCCAAAACCCCAGTTTGTAACTGCTGCTTCCCTGTGCCTCATTGGAAAATCCTTAACCCTTCCACCTGCAGCTCTTCTTTTCTCAGTCCTTCAGATAAACAACAAAGATATAGTGGTCGGTTCCAGTGTCCTGTGTTGGCATAAAAGTATAGTTTACCACAGTAACATTGTGGCGCCAGGATGTTTTGTAGGCAGTTATAGTCTGCAAGCATGCCACAATTCAGTTACAGTAATAAAGTAAATACGTTGTCAGCAAACAGATATAAGGCATGATATATCATGAATTATGGCAGAGGGCTAAGCCAACTGTAAACTAACCTGTTATGCAACGTCGAAGGTTCCGGATTAGCAGAGGCAACAGTAAATCGGTTTAGATTAGGACTGAGCCGCTCTGTCCAGCCTCCTCCCTCATCGTCAAACCTGATAACATTTTAGTTAAGTATTCCTTATTTGTCCACGTTCAACTCCAGCTCTACTCTACCGTCCTCAACCCAAACCTGCTTCCTTCTCATCTCACCTCTCAGCCCCAGCTCTTGCCTCTTCCCTCTTGCTTCCAATGGTTGCCTTCATTGTTGGTAAGAAAGTACTCACTGAGGTCCTTTTTGTAGTGGCTAACCATCGCTGATTGATGAGCCAACCATTATGCTACACAGGTTTTGGGTCGAGAGTTTTTTAGGGACAGACATATATAAGAGACATGGTACCATAGGATAGAAAGAGCAATTGAAATACAGTGTTCATGAAGCAGCTACACGTGACTTTATGTCAAGATTCCTGTGTCGTACTGGAGGAACGTGTGCAGTGGTTTGCAGTGTCATGTTGATTTGCAATTGGGATGGGGCATGTTATATTTGGGGGAGTTTTGGAGATTTGAGCCGATGTTTTGCCCTTTGAGTGTCAGTTAAAATAATTGTGCTTTATGTTGAATTTTAGTGTTAGCAATCGAGAAAAACTGTAATGCCAGGTTTTATTTATTTGGATCCCAACTAGCTACTGTATTTCAATAGCAACTTGTCTTTCTTTGGGCATATTTTGATTACATTTCAAATTTAGAAATTAGAATTTAAAGCTTGCCTAATACAAACATTAGCTCTATATAATGAATTTCATAAAAGGGAGAAAACTCAACAATTCATCTTAGAAAAAATAATAAGTAATAGTAGTAAAATGAGTACAGTACACAGTACAGGAAATGGAAAGCCACAATAGAGTCTCTTTAATCATTTTTCTAAATAAGGGAACATTACCAGAACTGTCAAACAATATAACTTCTGGATTAACGTGTCTCAGTGAGATTCAATCCCGTTTATGTGATTAATCAAAATCTGGGAGACATTCTCAGTTTGATGTAGAGGTATAAATACACAATGGAATGAAGGCAAATGTCGGTAATGCTGCAAACTAAATAAAATCATTCAACAATGTAAGTACAGTGAAGGAGATTAAACACTGAGGTTTGAGCCAGAGCTTGCTTTGTATGCAAGGTGCTGATATTTTGAGAATTGCTGACAACACTAGAGGGAGAGGCTTAGACTTCTGAATGGATGGCAACAAGCCAACATGAGCAGAACAAAAGCAGCAATCGTTTATAAAGAAGGGCCTGCTGGTGATCACAGTACACCTCAAATCAAATCAAATCAAGTTTTATTTATATAGCACATTTATAAAAGATTTTTGGTCGAGCCAAAGTGCTGTACATATAATAAAAATAGCCTAGAGACACTTTACAGCTAATACAACAGCACAGTTTGTTCAGAATATCAGTATGAGAAAAACGACACCCTCTATCCTTAGACCTGAATGAAGTTGTCTCTAAAATGACATAACAGGTATGGCTATGCTTTATTTTATGTATTGTACTTTACTCATCAATCATCCCTAGTGGTTAGAATCCAACATTTAACAAACTAAACACATTGTCTCAGAAAATTTTATAACAGCAAATTATATTTTCTAACAGTAAATATGCATGGCTGCTGTTCCCCTTCACATCACTGAT
This sequence comes from Notothenia coriiceps, assembly GCF_000735185.1. NCBI lineage: Eukaryota > Metazoa > Chordata > Actinopteri > Perciformes > Nototheniidae > Notothenia > Notothenia coriiceps. The sequence goes on from NW_011354719.1 coordinate 815,129, forward strand.
GTCTGCTGCTCAGCAGGGGGCAGCACTGTCTTAGTTTACAGCAGCAGCAGCAGCATCGGTGAGAGTGGAAACGGATATGTTCAGGTTTTCATGCAAGGCCCATTTTTTATTGATCATGAGTAAGAGTCTGCCCTAGAAACACATTACAGTTAATCTGCTGAATTTGAAGCCTGAATAGATGAACTGTACCAATACCATGTTGTACCACAGTCTTTTTTTCCCCTTTATATTTTCTGAAATGTAAAACATGAGAAATTAATCCGAAATAAACTCTCAAAAAACAACTTCAACCAGATCACCTAAAAAGAAGACGTGCTTTTTAGGCTTATATTGAATTAAATGGTTCCGTTTGACCGTATAGAGACAGGGGAGTTCTGCACACCTTTGGGTATTTTATTTATTTTTTTCTCGTTCAAAGAAAAATGTTCAATCTAAAAGATCTTCCTCAGGAGTGGGAACAAGAAACAGGCATTTCTCATTGAGGCAGTAATGAACTCAAATGGCTCCTGAATGGGTATCTCTTCAATTTGTTACTGCAATATTCTCAGATTTGTTCTCTTGCATCCTTTAAAAACACGTAACAAGACAAGATAATCTACCAAACAGATCCTTAGTTTTCCTTGGTCAGCTTTCAAACAGATACAGTAAAACATGTCCTCCTGTACCTCTGTTATTCAGCAGGTTACTCTTGTGTCTGTGGGAGCATGTGCTTCATATCAGCCAGATCTGTGTGTCCGAATGCATAATGGGCTGCATTGACTGTCAACAGCCTGAGGCCCGGTTTTACCCCGGTTTTACCCCGGTGTGTGTGTGTGTGTGTGTGTGTGTGTGTGTGTGTGTGTGTGTGTGTGTGTGTGTGTGTGTGTGTGTGTGTGTGTGTGTGTGTGTGTGTGACTGCATGGAGGCCAGATCTTTGTCTTTGTATATGCATGCCCTCATCTCTTTTTCATACAAGTAAACAAAGGTGGATGAATACGCAAATGCGTGCTTTATAAAAGATAAAGTAGGCAATAGTTATCCTGTTTGCTGTTTCAATTACCTATAGCTTCCTTAAATGCTTTTTGTTTTTTTAAATAATATGTAACATTTTGACATTTACAGTTAAGAAAACCGAGCATTGAAAAGCATCCTCACTAAGAGGACTCTTTATCGTTGAAAGCAAATTCAAGGGATTTATCATTAAACTACTTTTTCTCAGTTTGTTTATTCCATCACTCTCCAGTCCTATAAAACAACTTTTTATGTCGGCTTTGAATTTATTTTTTGTCTTCAAAATTAGCCATTAAAAACGATTAAAATGTGCTACTCGGTTATAAAAGAAAAAGTAAAAAGATTGATTGTTAAAGCTAAACAAAAGTTATGATGTTAAATGTTAGTGATTTCAGATTAATTCATTCGTGATCACCTTTATGAATTACAAGGGCAGAGCTGAAAATAGATTCATATATTTTGGCCGAAAATGATTCTGATTTTTCTTTTGTCTTTTCTCCCTCTCATGATTTATTTATCCGCACAACCGCAACCCAGCCTCTTCCCTCCTCCTCTCTGTCCTACTTATGTACATGCTCTTTATAAATCACTGTCTCTTCAAGATGATTCAATCAAAGAGGAAACGTCCTTACTTCATCTTAGAAGTCAGACAAATAAACTCCTAGCATGTTTTAAGAACTAGTTTTAAGAACTAGTTACAATAATACAAATGTAATAAATTAAAGTAAATACAAGTAAGTACATTTAAATAAAGTAAATGTAATATACTCATCATTACATAATATAAATGAATGTAACGTATCCATACTAAGATATTGACTTTATTTTGAAGGAATTTAGAATCATGCTTGGGTAAAACTTGGTGTAACTCACAAAGATTTTCCAACTTTTGTATATGTTCTTATCTAATTTCACAATATCTGCCAAAATATTTTAAACAACTGTACATTAGTGTCTCCATCTGCTAAAAAGTTTACAAGAGGAGCCTATTTGAAAGTAAACATAAAACAATAATGGCGCTTTATGTCATACAAGAAAGCAATATGTATGAGCAGCAACTGTGACCTTTAGCATGAACTGTTAAAGAAATAGATCCAACATCATGTTTTGCTGAATTGTACATTCAGTTCGCAGGTTGTGCACAAACATGACAAATGAAACCCATCTGTCCGTAAAGCTCACAAACAACTTTGTCCATCCAACATGCTGAGCAGGGTGGCATGTATAGTCATGACCTAAACCCGAGAGAACATGATGTGCTCCCAGGTTTATTTCAGGCCAACACTTGGCCTCAGGTGTTGGAAGACAGAAGATGCCTCTTCTTATACATAAAGGGAGCAGTGATTCTGATCAGAGCCGTGTGATTCCTAGCAGTGACATGGAGAAATAAATCAACATAACAAAGTTTTTAATTAACGGGATGGGATTCAAATCAAGCTCATACTCTGTTACTGCTGTCTTCAGGCTGTGCTGATTGACAGAAAAACAAGGTCAGGTCAGGCTTCAGGATCTCAAAGTCACCAGGCAGAAAAAGACAACTCTCTGCTGGATCTCATCAGTGTTAGAGGATGCTCAAGAGAGTGAAAGTTCGAGAAAGAAATACATTTTATCTGCATGCAGCGAGATTTTAACGCAGTTGGCACAATGCAGTAAACCACTAGCAATCACGACTTAATTTGTCAGTGTTCCCGATTGGGCAAGAACATCCCAGTGCAAGCCTTTAATAAGAGAGCTGTGTGTGTGTGTGTGTGTGTGTGTGTGTGTGTGTGTGTGTGTGTGTGTGTGTGTGTGTGTGTGTCCATTGACATCAGGACAGCAGAAAGCCTACACATCTTCCGTCGCAGACTGAAAACTCATCTCTTTCGACTCCACTGCGAGCGATAGGATTACTAACAAAGAATTACTAACAAAGCACTTACCGGTATATCCTTCTGGGACCCGAGGAAAAAAAGTGTCTTCCAATTTCCTTTTTTTTGTGATTTCCTACCTATTTAGGGTTAAAAGGAATCTTGCAATTTAGACTTTTTTTATTTTATTTTATTTTTAAATGTTAAAGTATGTCCACTGTAGAGGACGTCGGGACCATATTAGTTTGAAAAGACAGTCAAAATGAACAGATAGACTATGTAATGCATTATGGTTATAGAGTGATATTAATACAATAATAAATTCACCTTTATTTAAAACTTGAATAAGTCATAGATCTGAACATTGCTGTTTATTTGGTCACTAAAAAACTAGTTTGGTTTTTGGTGAATCTCTCCAGGTCTTCAAAGACGTTATAGTCAATGTAGTGGGAAAAGTACCTCATTGACTCCAGTCGGCACGGGCTGTAGGGTCATCTTGACTAGTTGTATGGATGTGGTCTCCATTTGACCAAGCTCAGAGAAACAAAGCTTCCATTCCTGAGGCAACTCTCATTTTTCATGGCTCCACTTAAAATAAAAACAACAATAAGACATACGTGCTACTCTTGGCCCACAGAGGGCCATGTCTTTCCAGCTCGTCCCTATCTGTCTCTCTGTCTGTATCTGTGCGCTCATGGAGCCTCCTGCATCTCCCCCCCCCCTTCCTCTTGACCCTCTTCTATCCCAGGTGTGAAATCATCATCTCTCTCATCATCTGAGAGCTCAAAGTCTTAATCTCCCTGAACTATCTTGTACAGAAAATGTCTGCTTCAGTTCCGTCTCCTGCAACAAAATTGAGTCATTAAGTCCATGAAGATGGTCCTGACGTCCAATAGAATGGACATTTATAAAAGGACTGTTATTTGAAAACTTGAATTATTGAATTGCTTTCAGAACAAATTATATAGTTCCTCAGATGTTAATAAACAAGAACATGTATGATTTTCATGGTAAAAATTACAATTATTCAACAATATTTGACTTCTCCTCCTGCTTCTCTAGCATTTAGTTTTTGGTATGCCAGCCATTTTGGATGAAAAGAAAGAGGAACTTCCCAGCATGCAATTTTAACCAATGACATATCACTGGAAAGACCAGGATGTCCTCTGTACAGTACATCAGGGATTGATAGAGTAACTCAAAAGAGTCAAAGGAGATGCATGTTAACAAAATGTCCACTACAGTGGACATTTTTAAATGGGCTGGGTCCCAGGAGGATATACTAATAAAGGACTGGCTTATCTAAAGCCAGTTGAGTAGCACTTGAAATGTTTTGGCTCTATGAAACCTGATGTACTTATATGATTCTGCTTTCTTCAAGTTTGTATCTTCTTGGTCGAATGCACTTATTGTAAGTCGCTTTGGATAAAAGCGTCAGCTATGCAATGTAAGTGTGTGTGTGTGTGTGTGTGTGTGTGTGTGTGTGTGTGTGTGTGTGTGTGTGTGTGTGTGTGTGTGTGCAGTGGGCGTGGAGAGAGAGATGGCTCCTTCCCTGAAGCCTTTGAGCTGAGCGTCATATGAGCCCAGTTGGAGAGAAGCGCACCGATCATCCAATGGGTCAATCTCAGCGAGTGTATCCCCAGTCTGGACCCTGTGAGCGGCTCTGACAGATTTCTCCGCAGCGACACACACTTGGCAGCGTGTAGTCACCTGGAGAGTTTCTTTTTTTCTTCTTCCTAGAAGTCAACTCGAGAGAAAAAGCGCAGCAGCGATGACAGCCGAGTTTATTTCACGTGGAAGTGACTGAGACCCGCATCGTTTTATCCGATTGACTTTTCTGTGAGGATGCAAAGGAGAAACAGGATGAAGTCCGTTTTTATAGCTTTGTTACTCGGCGTGGTGAGTACAAAGTTTGTTTAAATTTCGACCGTAAACTTAACGCCTGCGCAACTCAACACATTAAACACGTGTAGTTGTTTATTTTATTAACTCTCTTTTTCCTCCGTCCAGTCTTCAGCCTTATCACGTTTTGACAGGGAATCCCCCGGAAAATCTCTGTAAAGTTAGAATTTCCCCTGCAACAAAGTGAGATTTAGCCTACTTCGTGACAGCTTACATTTCACTAGTTTGATCTTTACTTGTAAAAATGTCTTTAGCAGATATTTTATCCCTGGAAACGATAAACTCCTTTCCGTTGCACCTGTCCTGAATGTCTCATGTAATGCAGAGCGGATGTATGCCACAGCCATTCAGGTTGATACTCTATAGCTCCAGTTGCTGGATCTCTATAGTTCCACCCTTCTCAGTTACATGTGGCCCTTCAGACAGCAGGACAATAACACTGCCACAGTGGCCCCATGCGCAGTAGGAGCTGGCCAATAAACCACGTGTTAACTGATGAGGATGATTTACTGTAATTTCCTTGTCAAAGCAGGAATCAAGAAATCTTGAGAGGATGTAGGAAGATCTGGGGATTTTATCCTCTCCCTACTTTCCCCCAGGCCAAGCAGGCTCAGGAAGGAAATATATTTTCAAGTATGTTTTCTATCTGACAGGACATAGCTCGCCAGGGTCCTGTTTAAAGAACAGGCTGCACCACTGATACATGACAGCTGCCCTCACTGATGGCTATGCATCCTCTGCTGGCTCAGCACATGCAATATTGATACAGCCCAAAACAACCCCCTCTTACTCTTCCTCTCCTCCTTTCACTCTCTCATCTTCCTCTCTGTCTGTTTGCTCTTCATCTTCATAACAGCTGTTGATTCAGCATTGTTTGGGATGGCATTAGCTGTAATGTCATTGCCAGAGTTGGAAGATGTACTCAGATATTGTACTTACATTAAAGTAGAAGTACCACAGTGTGGGAATACTATGTTACAAGTAAACACCCTGCATTGCAAATGTTAATCAAGCAAAAGTAAGAGAGTATTAGCATCAAAATATACTCAAAGTTGGTCCATTTTTTATAATATATACAATATGTTTTGTTGTTATTATAATTATGAATGCATTACTGTGATGTCAAAGCTGGTAAAGGTGCGGCTAGTTTGAATGACTTTGTATACTGCATGGTAGCTTGTGAATTTACTCTAGGTGTAGTTGTATTGTTATTTAAGTGTTTATTATATTTCATATCATTAATCCAAATCTGCAATGTTACTAAAAGGTATTAAATAAATGTAGTACAAGTACACACTTTACCTCTGAATAGTAGTGGAGTAGAAGTACAAAGTCTCTCAAAATTGTACTGAAGTACAGTACATGAGTAAATCTACTTTCCACCACTGGTCATTGCCCATGTTCATCAGGATCAATGGCTGGATCTAAATAAGGCCCATCATGAAGGAAGGCTATAGAGGAACTCTAATGGTCTAACGAGTGCTGACAGCTGAGGTCCAGAGGTTAAGTGCCTCCAACAGAGAATTGACTGCAGCATTAGTAAGATGGGTTGCTCTAGAGATATGTGTCCAGATGCTCCTGCGCATGCTTCAGTACACGATTGTTGATGTGCATTTGCTTTCTTTCAGCTGCAGGGAGTTGGGCTAACAAAAGTTGAAATCCCAAACTTCCCTCTCGTAACCAATTACAGGAAACTCGCAAGTCGAGCTCAAACTTGCTAAGTGCATCATTCTCTTTCATTCCACCAGCTATTTGCTCAAGTTACATTACCCTCTAATTCATCTGTATGCACAATTTAGCAGTCATTAGTGATGCACTTTAATCTGAGTTTTCTACATTTGAGGCGCTTTGGAGTTGCACCCACACCCGGAGCTAGAATATAGGTAAAAGAAAGACTAAGTAGAAGCCAAGCTCCGGGTTTTTGGAGTTGTTTCAAAAGTGTCAGTCGTTTTGGAGCAGGTTTGTTCACATGAAAGGCTGTTTATGCATTTTCGCAAACCTATGCGTGCCGATGGGTGTGTACAATATACAAGGGGGCAGTGCAGGGGAAGCGTGTTTGATGACAGATTTGATCCATCTCTAATTGAATGCTTGTTGTATAAGCTGTGTGTGGTAGGGAGCGATAAAAAAGGGACAGGTGAGAGGGAATACAGATAAATCAAATTAGTTTATTTAATGCAATGTAAGCGTAAAATCTCAAGTGAAAACTTGACAAGAAAATATATTTCTGAAAAGCATTTTTGTGTTTATTTAGTGAAATGTATTCAGAATTATTCATTTAATTCAAATCAAAGCATACAATCACCAATAGTAGAGCAACTGCAGGGGGAAAACAATGTTTTTGTGTCCGCAGAGGTTCTTTTTTTTTTGTAAAATCCGGATCGTTTCAGGAAATGTTACAATAATATCAGGCTTGTCTCACGAAATGTTAAAAGTCGCCCCCACAAAGATTAACACACATCTTTCGAACACGCACGTCGTAGTTAACTGAATATCGGAGAGTTGAAGGTGAATGGGTCGTGACATCATCAAGGGCAAGAGGGAAACGTGTGTGCACAAAGACACACACACACACACACACACACACACACACACACACACACACACAAACACACACATTATCTGCCAGCTGACTCACAAGTGCCTGAGGGGACACTTGATGTTTTTTTAGAGCTCGTCTCTGTCAGCAACATTCCACACACACCTGAGCCCTGACGATTTATGCCGAGCGTACCGCCTTCAGCCTTCTCCCAGTACGCGCGCGCGCGCGCGCACACACACACACACACACACACACACACACACACACACACACACCCTTAAATGAACTAACCGGTCTGCCAAAAATAATCATTCAACATATAGGCCATATATTATCTCAATGACACTTTACATCAAGATATAGCTTGTTCTCTGGTAACTCAGTAAGACATTGTTTGTATTAAATAAAAACATGGTCACCATGGTAATGCCTTTTTCCAACACTCCTCTGAGTTATAAACTTCACAAATAAAGTATTGACACAGTTTAAGGACTTTATTGCAATACGAATGCAGTTTCTAAGGGAAATTACAGAAAATAAGCCTAGTCTATGTCTTGATAGAAATGATTTAAACAACAAATATATACAGTATGCAGGACATTTGTATTGATTATATATCCATATTTCTCAGACCTACCTCAAATTGTCATTATTAGTGCACGGCTCAATCTTACAGAAGGCAAAATGATCTGGAAACCATTAAATCTATCAAAGAGAAAAATGATTCACATGAGGAAACTGCACTATACTTTGAAGTCCCACATCAGCTATTACAGATCTTAAATCAAAAACAATGATCTGCGTCTTATCTGTCAACAAGTCAGCGAGTTGCTGCCAACAGGATAACAAGATAACCTCATAAATAAAAATAATCTCTCCTCAGGTATCTGGATTTAATTAAAGACAGGCTTCTGCTGGCCGGGTGTCAGAGGGCAAGCCTCTACTCTACTTTATCAAAGTTTGCAGAAACTAAAAGGACCCAGTGGGAGAAAGAAAAAAAGTAGGATAAAATGCATAAGGTCGCACAAAAAAAAGACTTCTGGAAACATCCAGGCCCTGATGTGAAATGTGAGCGTGTACTCTCATGCAAATGTAGCAGCACGCATAAACATCTTCCACCTGACATCAGGAAAGATAAAGCACTCAACAGGTTATTGTTTGAAGAATGCAGAGAACACACAACCCATCATTAACTGTGTGTGTGATTTTTTTAACTTTTAAAACTGTTCCTGGGAATTTAGTCCATCCATCCATCCATCCATCCATCCATCCATCTTCTCCCGCTTATCCGTGGTCGGGTCGCGGGGGTAGCAGTTCCAGCAGAGAGCCCCAAACTTTATTTTCCCTGGCCACATCAACCAGCTCTGACTGGGGGATCCCAAGGCGCTCCCAGGCCAGCGAAGAGATATACTCCCTCCACCTTGTCCTAGGTCTACCCCTTGGTCTCTTCCCAGCTGGACGTGCCTGGAACACCTCCCTAGGGAGGCGCCCAGGTGGCATCCTTACTAGGTGCCCGAACCACCTCAACTGGCTCCTTTCGACGCGAAGGAGGAGCGGTTCAACTCCGAGTCCCTCCCGGATGACTGAACTTCACACCTTATCCCTAAGGGAGACACCAGCCACCCTGCGGAGAAAACCCATCTCGGCCGCTTGTATCCGCGATCTCGTTCTTTCGGTCATCACCCATCCTTCATGACCATAGGTGAGGGTAGGAACGAAAATGGCGCGGTAGACAGAGAGCTTTGCCTTCTGGCTCAGCTCCCTTTTCGTCACAACGGTGCGGTAAAGCGACTGCAGTACCGCTCCCGCTGCTCCGATTCTCCGACCCATCTCACGCTCCATTGTTCCCTCACTCGAGAACAAGACCCCGAGATACTTGAACTCCTTCACTTGGGGTAAGGACTCATTCCCTACTTGGAGTGGACAGTCCATCGGTTTCCTGCTGAGAACCATGGCCTCAGATTTGGAGGTGCTGATCCTCATCACAGCCGCTTCACACTCGGTTGCGAACCGATCCAGTGAGTGCTGAAGGTCGGAGACCGATGAAGCCATCAGAACCACATCATCTGCAAAAAGCAGTGGTGCAATCCTTAGTCCACCGAACTGCAGACCCCCTCCCCCACGACTACGCCTCGAAATCCGATCCATGTATATTACAAACAGGATTGGTGACAAAGCGCAGCCCTGGCGGAGGCCAACCCTCACCTGAAATGGGTCCGACTTACTGCCGAGGACCCGGACACAGCTCTCGCTTTGGGAGTACAGAGATTGGATGGCCCTGAGTAGAGACCCCCTCACCCCATACTCCCACAGCACCTCCCACAGTGACTCCCTGGGAACCCGGTCATACGCCTTCTCCAAGTCTACAAAACACATGTAGACTGGATAGCGTACTCCCAGGCCCCCTCCAGGATCCTTGCGAGAGTAAAAAGCTGATCCGTCGTTCCACGACCAGGACGGAATCCGCATTGTTCCTCCTCAATCTGAGGTTCGACAATCGGCCTGACCCTCCTTTCGAGTACCTTAGAGTAAACTTTCCCGGGGAGGCTGAGTAGTGTGATGCCTCTGTAATTGGCACACACCCTCTGATCCCCCTTTTTAAAAAGGGGAACCACCACCCCGGTCTGCCACTCCTTCGGTACTGTTTCCGACTTCCACGCAACGTTGATGAGACGTGTCAACCATGACAGTCCCTCAACACCCAGAGCCTTCAGCATTTCTGGGCGGATCTCATCCACCCCCGGGGCTTTGCCACTGTGAAGTTGTTTGACGACCTCAGTGACCTCCCCCCGGGAGATTGGTGTCGATCCCCCGTCATACTCCAGCTCTGCCTCTAACATAGAGGGCGGAGTTGTCGGGTTCAGGAGTTCCTCAAAGTGTCCTTCCAACGCCCTAACACTCCATCAGTTGAGGTCAACAACGTCCCATCCTTACTGTACACAGCTTGGATGGTTCCCTGCTTCCCCCTCCTGAGGTGTCGGACAGTTTTCCAGAACAACTTTGGTGCCGCCCGAAAGTCCTTTTCCATGTCTTCTCCGAACTTCTCCCACACCCGCTGCTTTGCCTCGGCCACGGCTGAGGCTGCTGCCCTTCGGGCCTGTCGGTACCTTGCACTGCTCGGGAGTCCCCCGGGATAACAAATCCCTGAAGGCCTCCTTCTTCAGTCGGACGGCTTCCCTGACCACCGGTGTCCACCAGGAGGTTCGAGGGTTACCGCCCCTTGAGGCACCTAGGACCTTGAGACCACAGCTCCCCGCCGCGGCTTCGGCAATAGAGGCTTTGAACACCGACCACTCTGGTTCAATGTCCCCAACCTCCACAGGAATGCCCGAAAAGCTCCGCCGGAGGTGTGAGTTGAAGGCCTCCTGAACTTGGGCCTCCTCCAGACGTTCCCAGTTCACCCGAACTACACGTTTGGGCTTACCAGGTCTATCCAGAGGCTTCCCCCGCCACTCGACCCAACTCACCACCAGATGGTGATCAGTTGACAACTCCGCCCCTCTCTTTACCCGAGTGTCCAAAACATACGGCCTCAGGTCCGATGATACGATAACGAAATCGATCATGGACCTTCTGCCTAGGGTACTTACTTACCACGTACACTTATGAGCATCCTTATGTTCGAACATGGTGTTTGTTATGGCCAATCCATGACTAGCACAGAAGTCCAGTAACAAACCACCACTCCGGTTCAGATCAGGGGGGCCGTTCCTCCCAATCACTCCCCTCCAAGTGTCTCCATCATTGCCCACATGTGCGTTGAAGTCTCCCAGCAAGATTAAAGAGTCCCCTTCAGGAGCCCCATACAGGACTCTTTCCAGGGTCTCCAAGAAGGCCGTATACTCTGAACTGCTGTTGGTGCATAAGCACACACAACAGTCAGAGTTTTCCCATCACCGTATAATAGCATGGGCCCTTTCTCACTTCTCTTATTGTTCCATACCCTCGCTCCTCGTCTCAAAGTCTGCACCGGAGTTGATTTGTCTGCGCCAATCCAGAAGTAGCGTCCCATGCCTTATTTTTGTCCGGAGGAAGCGAGGAGCGATAATGGAGGAGTTATAATCGAGGAACCACCAGACCATCCTCCGATGACATCCTCAGACACTCGGCCCCGCCCCCAGACTGTGTATCAGCGACGGCAGTCAGGGGAGGCCGAGGCCTCACCTGTCATACCTCCACTATCACTGACACCCTTCTGGCAGCGCACCCGAATCGCTGTTTACTAAAGTGGTCGGCACGGACAGCAGAAGTGGGGAGTGTATGCCCACGTCGCTTTTTCGGGCTGTGCCGGCAAATTTGAGCAAGCCGCCACCAGACGGTCGCGACGAGTAGTGCCGGCAGGGCGAGCTCTGCCCTCCTCGTAGTCCACAGTAACCTTGCTGGCGTGGGCACTTATTTTGTGAGCGAGACTCAAAGCCAGTAACTCTGGTGTGAGTTGAGGCACAGATGAGCTCTGCTCACCTCAGATGTTGTCACACCACAGAAACTGTCTGGAAAAGTGGCAGAAGCGCATGCCTGTTACACATCCTCACTGAAGTCACCATGTAAATATGTAGATCCCTTTATTAAATTTATACTCGTCTATTGTCTCTAAATAGTTATTTCACGTATATATGAATATTTAGACTCGGTGGTCTCATCATATAACGGAAATGAAAAAAGCAGCAGGAGAGGCGCATAAACCTCTGCCGCTTGAGCCCACAGGTCTGTTGATACTGTTATTATAACTCGCAGGACGGGAGACCATACACAACAGTCTAGACAGTTTATGAAAACTACAGTAAGACCATGTGAGTTGACCATTTATCCATTTTTACCTGAATATAGTTGTTAGTCCAGTAAGGTGACCCTGGACTTTATCTTCATAGTCAAGCTGTTTTATACCACATACTTGTATGCATAGAATGGGATCTTACATGGAAAGAACAATCCAATATTTAGATTTTGGGTATCCTTTTGTTGAACGGTCTGTTTAAAATGAATCGAAGCATCAGACCTAAAAAAGCTTTTTTGAAAATAACCGAATATTTTGATTAAGGTCAAAATATAATATTTGTTAAATCTGATCTGAAAGAGTCAGTGCCTCAACCAGCCTGGAAGCTCACCCGCAAGTTCCACTGCTGTGTATCGCTCACTGATTTGGACGATGCAGTGTAATGCACTGATGTGATGCTTCTTGACATGAGAGCAGTTTCCCAGCGAGTGAAGAAAATACATGAACTCACGGGGAGTCACTCCTCAGTTTATACTGTCTTTTTTAAATGTATCATTTAGTTACAATATTGATATATCTGA
>NW_011354719.1:827717-851713 GCF_000735185.1 Notothenia coriiceps
CACCTTATCCCTAAGGGAGACACCAGCCACCCTGCGGAGAAAACCCATCTCGGCCGCTTGTATCCGCGATCTCGTTCTTTCGGTCATGACCCATCCTTCATGACCATAGGTGAGGGTAGGAACGAAAATGGCGCGGTAGACAGAGAGCTTTGCCTTCTGGCTCAGCTCCCTTTTCGTCACAACGGTGCGGTAAAGCGACTGCAGTACCGCTCCCGCTGCTCCGATTCTCCGACCCATCTCACGCTCCGTTGTTCCCTCACTCGAGAACAAGACCCCGAGATACTTGAACTCCTTCACTTGGGGTAAGGACTCATTCCCTACTTGGAGTGGACAGTCCATCGGTTTCCTGCTGAGAACCATGGCCTCAGATTTGGAGGTGCTGATCCTCATCCCAGCCGCTTCGGTTGCGAACCGATCCAGTGAGTGCTGAAGGTCGCAGACCGATGAAGCCATCAGAACCACATCATCTGCAAAAAGCAGTGGTGCAATCCTTAGTCCACCGAACTGCAGACCCCCTCGCCCACGACTACGCCTCGAAATCCGATCCATGTATATTACAAACAGGATTGGTGACAAAGCGCAGCCCTGGCGGAGGCCAACCCTCACCGGAAATGGGTCCGACTTACTTACCACGTACACTTATGAGCATCCTTATGTTCGAACATGGTGTTTGTTATGGCCAATCCATGACTAGCACAGAAGTCCAGTAACAAACCACCACTCCGGAATTTAGTCGTTGCTGGGAAATTTGAAATATGTTAACATAGATGCATTAGAGTGAAAATGAGATGTAAGGTTCATGTGAGTGTTATACATGTGTATACATGTGGATAGAACCAGTGGTATCCAAATCTTGACCCTTTGAAAGTAAAGCATTGCAACCTATGTCAAAGACGTCACATTGTTTCTACGTGTTGTAAGCTGCGCAACAGAAGAGTTATTCTTCCTCCAATTGTTTCATTTGAATCTTTTTAGAAGCTCAAAAAGAAAAAGTCATTATATATTTTACAAGCACATAGAAAATAGAAAAAGGAGCCAGAACAATTTACCTTATTGTGTGCTGAAATCAGCATTTTCTTCTCTCCCATCCCATTAATCATCTCACACCCTCTTATATTTATCTTGCATCCTGTTGCACGATCCCTGCGCTGGGACTTTTAGCGGTTCCAAAGTAAACCTATTCGGAGACCCCGGATGATTAAAGACAAAGTATTTCTTTCTATTGTTTTTCTTGTGAAATACAGAATGTTTATATCTGTTCCAGGCATCTGGAAACAGAGAAAAAAACATCTGTGCTTTGCTTGCATTTTACAATTCGGGACAATAAATATAGTTTTTGTAACTATAACAATTCGGTCCTTTTGTGTATTGTTGTTGGATGCTGCTGAATGCAATTGTTTATTTGCTTGTCCCACTCACGATGATCTCTGTTGTGATTGGCAGGTTGGGGCTCTAGCTAATAAGGAGGACTGTTTGTCGGGAAAGTATACATCCATCGGAGAATGCTGTAAGCAGTGTCTGCCCGGGGAGGGCGTCAGCAGGCGCTGCGGACACGCGCAGACCGGCTGCACCGCCTGCCTGGACAGTGAGTAACACAAAAAACAGCTGTCACACACACACAGTCACACACTCTGTCCCTCACTCATGTCATGTATTCCTTTCTGTCCCTTCCCCCAAGCTTCATGAACATCAGGTTGAGAAATGTTTCCCAAATTCCTACTGATGGACAAACAGACAAAGCCGGAAAAAAAGGAGGCTATTAAAATGCCTTCTGTTTTTTCCCAGTCAAACAAATAACACTACACATGACACCAACGCACTAAAAATTGAGAGCAAGAAGACAGCAGACTTGCAATTGAGCATGCACTGTGATCACTCTCTGCAAAAGGCACTTAAGAAAGTATGTCTGAGGCTAATGAGAATGACATTGGTTTAAAGAAGATTGGTTACAAATTGAAGAAATTACATTTTTACCTGTATATGGCGCTGAATGGAAATGGGATCATCCAAGGTCATAAAGTCCATTGTCTCCTTTTATGGCAATCAATCCAGGAGTTTTTATTTTTTTAAAGGAGAAGAAATGAGCTTGATGGAATGTCAGAGGATCATCAAAATCATTTCATTGAAATCCATCTGATCTTAGATATTGTCGAGTTTTCACCAACTGCCTGCAATTGCCTCTGGTGTGGATAAAAACAGATCCCAGTTTTTTTAATTACTAAACATAATACACCTTAAAATCAGTTTGGATCCATTATTGTGCAGATCTGAAATGTAAATCCTTAACTTATTGAGCTAGACAGCAGGAAGAAAAGATGCCGGGCCTATCTGTGGTCCAGCATTACTGCCCTCTTCCTGACCCTTACCATGTAGGGAGTGAAGCTGTGCTGGACCGTAAGACTTTATGAGGACACCGATATTGAGAGGATTCAAGAGGTGGACCAGCTAGAAAATGTTGTTGGAGTTGAAAAGCATCAGACAAGTTGTTTTGGCACTGGGATTAAAACGCATCGTTTGTAAACTGCAGACCAAAGAGCCCAAATGGACATAGAGGTATATTTCTGCTTGAGCGCAAGGGAAAACAAATCAACAGTTCTAATGTGAGAACAAAGGTCTTTTAAGCCTGAAGAGGCCAGGGTTGGTCCTCAGCCAGTTCCTGAACTGTTCCCACAGTTTTTCCTCTCATGAATTCCCTGACTATCCTGCGTCGAGGCGAGGAAGTGGTTATCAAAAACCCTGGGTCAGTGAAGGATGGGAAACCCTGAGCTAAGGACCCTCTCACTCAGAGAAATATTGAGACGTAAGGTCATGGGAGAAGCCATGATAAAGACATAGAGGAATCATTTATATTTTCATTTGGAATGATTTATAATTTTAGAAGAAGTGTGTGTCAGATCAGGAGTTACATCATTATAATATATTGTTGCCTTGTAACGATATAAAGAGACAGAAATGTACAAATTGCTACAGAACCAATTCAAGGTTTAAAGTTATTTTAATAAAGACATTAGCTGTGTCTCTGTGGTTGCAGCTCTGTGTTGCACAACATGAAGGCTCACAGGGTGATAAATCTCACTCCCTCTCCAGTGCTTGTTCTGCTCAGACAGGAACAAACACAGACTGTGGCAGGCTCTCAAAACTGTCACGAGGCCAGACACGCTCATGGAAAAAGAGAAATGCAAAGCAGATAGAGCTCTCCACCAGAAACATCCTAATGATATTTTAAAAACAGGACAAACATATTGATTTCATCAGTAATGCAAGCTGATGGAGCTGCAGTGCGAGTATGAAAAAGCATTACAATAACAAGACTGAAACATTAGTCGGTTGTTTGTCTATTGACAGTTAACTTATTGACCTTACCCCATTATTACTGCAGGACTTGACTCGTTTCACTTTGGGTACAAGGTCTTTATTTGGTTTTCCAATACAAATAGTAGTGCCCAAGTCTAGACCTCATTATCAGCTGATCACTTTTGCACTGACATGTGAAAGTGCATCTTCAGCAGACCTCGCTGAATCCGTTCATCTTATTCAAACGGAGGAACGCCATTTCTCTGCATGTTCAGCGTAGTTACAGCATAGGTTTACAAGCAGCCATTCTTTCAAATCTGGGTTGAGGAATAAAAATATTGAATCACTATTGTCATATGGCAGCTTGGCTTTTAAAAACGGATTGATTGTGCAAGTTGTATCCTGACAAGTATCTCTGACCAATCAGTGGGCTGCAGCATTTTAAAGGCACTTCTATTGACTTAGCTTGCTTAAAACGTCAACTCTCAAGCACCAGGTAGTAATCACAATTTTGCTAATGGAAAGCCAAAGCAGGGTTTAGTATCATGTGCTATGCAGTGGACGTGCTTAGAATAGCTTAGCATGTAGGTTACAGTTTGTGTATAATCATATATGTAGTACGTAAACTGCATACAGTGGGGCAAAAAAGTGTTTAGTCAGCCACCAATTGTGCAAGTTCTCCCACTTAAAAAGATGAGAGGCCTGTAATTTTCATCCTAGGTATTCCTCAACTATGAGAGACAAATGAGAAGAAAAAAAAAAATCCAGAAAATCACATTGTCTGATTTTTAAAGAATTTATTTGCAAATGATGGTGGAAAATAAGTATTTGGTCAATAACAAAAGTCAATCTCAATACTTTGTTGTATACCCTTTGTTGGCAATGACAGAGGTCAAACGTTTTCTATAAGTCTTCACAAGGTTTTCACACACTGTTGCTGGTATTTTGGCCCATTCCTCCATGCAGATCTCCTCTAGAGCAGTGATGTTTTGGGGCTGTCGCTGGGCAACACGGACTTTCAACTCCCTCCAAAGATTTTCTATGGGGTTGAGATCTGGAGACTGGCTAGGCCACTCCAGGACCTTGAAATGCTTCTTACGAAGCCACTCCTTCGTTGCCCGGGCGGTGTGTTTGGGATCATTGTCATGCTGAAAGACCCAGCCACGTTTCATCTTCAATGCCCTTGCTGATGGAAGGAGGTTGTCCCCACGGGGTGAGATCTTGCGTGGAGCCCCAGATCGAGGGAGATTATCAGTGGTCTTGTATGTCTTCCATTTTCTAATAATTGCTCCCACAGTTGATTTCTTCACACCAAGCAGCTTACCTATTGCAGATTCAGTCTTCCCAGCCTGGTGCAGGTCTACAATTTTGTTTCTGGTGTCCTTTGACAGCTCTTTGGTCTTGGCCATAGTGGAGTTTGGAGTGTGACTGTTTGAGGTGGTGGACAGGTGTCTTTTATACTGATAACGAGTTCAAACAGGTGCCATTAATACAGTTAACAAGTGGAGGACAGAGGAGGCTCTTAAAGAAGAAGTTACAGGTCTGTGAGAGCCAGAAATCTTGTTTGTTTGTAGGTGACCAAATACTTATTTTCCACCATAATTTGCAAATAAATTATTTAAAAATCAGACAGTGATTTTCTGGATTTTTTTTTCTCATTTTGTCTCTCATAGTTGAGGTATACCTAGGATGAAAATTACAGGCCTCTCTCATCTTTTTAAGTGGGAGAACTTGCACAATTGGTGGCTGACGAAATACTTTTTTGCCCCACTGTATATGCTCTTAAAGATGCATCTTCGTTCTATGCAACTTCATTTTCACTCTGATGTGAGTAGAAACTATTTATATTTGATGTCTGACAATCTTTCTTGCTAATTATCTTTCAACATCAACTCCCACTCATGTTGTTTCAGGCCTGCTGCCCACAGTTGATAGGATCATGCATTTATAAGAGACAGACTGTTGGTGTCCAGACAGTGTACAGGCTTCATTTAGTACAGATAGCTAACAGGGGCCGAGATGTACTCAAAAGGAGGGTCTGCTGAAACGCATGGAGGAGTTTGGATGAATGAACAGATGGTGGATATGAAACAGGGCATGTACAGCTGGAATATGGACAACTTCTCAGCCAACAGCTAATGGTTCAAACACAAACACGCAAACCTCCCACACATTTACTCAGCACACAGACACGGACTGACCTTATTTGTCTTTTCCACTTTCTCTTCCTGTCCTTTAGCATCACTCATTTACTAGAGACCACATAATCACCCAAGGCTCATCAATTCAGTTTATTAAAGATTATAACCAAAATACCAATGAATTGTACAAATATATATAGTACTTTAATTACAGTTTACACTCATTTATATCTGGATGTTATCCCTCTCGTCTAAATATGATTTTGAAGCATAAGAACAATTATCACTACATTTAATATACTGTCAAAGAGAAGCTCTAATCAAGCTTTAAAACGTGATTGCAAATGGCATGTAAATGATTTGTCTTCCTCACATTAATAAATGAACACACTCCCAATAAAATGGTGAGTTCCAAAACCCTTAAATGTGTCCCGTTCCCTCGTCTCAACTTTAGTAGGTGTTTTTTTACTGGTTTCTCGTTAGGATTTCTGGATACCAATGTTCTTTTGCAAATTTTCTCAAAATTCCATTAACATTTGAAAAAAAGCAATGGATGCCAACATTCTTTTTTCTGAATGTTTATGTTCTATGGGTGATGACAGATTAAAGTAAAATGTGATGACATGAATCATAACTTTAAAACCCTCATATACACACAACCTAATAAAGACAACCATCAAAACAGCACATCCTAATGAATTAACAATCAAGTACGGATCAAACCAAATGATCCCCTTAGCGATCATAATGCCAAACAAGAGATAATAAATCAATCAAGCCTGGATTAAATTGCTTAATTATTTATCCTAAAAATAGAGTATTAAAATACACTTTTCACACACATACACACACCCTGTGCTGTAGCCAGTGTATATAAAGTAAGGAGTCCTTTAAGGGTGTTAAAAACAAGTCAAGTGTTCTGGTTCAATATGCTGAGCCAGGAAAAGACTGTCTGTAAAAAGACTGCCCCCCTACCCCCCCTTAGTCGGGCCCCCACCCCCCTTTAGGTACCCCCCCTCCCCCCAATGCTCCAGGCTAGCGTTATTAATGTATTGACTTGCATTATTGATGCATGGCATTATGATAATGGCTCTGAGAGCATGCGTGGGGTGCGTAGGTGAGGGTAGTCTGAGGATGTGTGTCTGTTTGAGGAGTGGATGCAGGAGATAATGGGAATCGTGGGGGGGTGGAGAGGGGGGTGGGGGGTAACAGGTTAAGACTGAACCGCTGTTTGTCCTTAAAGACATAATTAAACAAAAGGATCCGCGATGGACCAAACCAATTTAGGATATGTTCATCTCAAATGACCCAGTTATGTCTTCAAGGACAAACATTGGTCTCTGTTTATCCGTCCTCATCTCTGGATTTAATCTCTGCTTCATCAGAGAGCTCGCCGTGGTTGGTGGGCCGGAAGCACACGCACTGACAACTTGATATGCCATGTGACAACTCCCTTTATCTCCTAACACACTCAGTTTAGTTGGGTTGGGTTTAAACTGAAATTAAAAAAATAAGTAGACTAAAAAAATGATTTAGTACCAGCTGCTAAAATGGGTTTCCTTGCAACTTATTACAAAACAAATCTAGACTGTTGGTTGGCACACAAGATATTTGAAGACACTTTTGGCCAATTGTAATGGACATTTTCCGACAAAAACAGTTCAATTTATCAGGAGATGAATTAAACCGCTCTAAAAAATGTAAATAATAGTTGCAGCACCAGTTTAGGTCAAAAATAGGTCTCTGTCTCAGCTTGCTTTTGAAATAGATTTTTGCAGAAATTTGAGGGTGTGGTTTGGTTTATGAAGTTGAAGAAAATGGTGAACCGTGAACTTTTCACACCTAATGACGGTATGTAAACAATTGTTATGTGCCAGTAATAATTCAAAAGTAAAATATATTAAGTTTAAGATCATTTAAAAAGTATTTCACTTTCGAATAAATGAAAATGATGCTTGTTAACAGTTTAGAAATACTGAAGAGATTTTGAGGTCATACTTTCACAACCCTCCCCCCCCCCACACACACACACACATACACACGCATCTATCTGTTGAATAATTTAGTGTGTTTCCCAGTTCCCTATCCAGCCGAAACACAATTCCATAAAACATGAAATATTGATTGCGTCCTCTGCAGATATATCTGTCAGGTAGATAGAGCATTTATGAAACACATTGTGATTTATGTACGAGCACCATCTGAAAAAGACAATGTTGCTGCATACTCATTTATTTTATATGAGTTATTGTAAGTGACCCATGCAGTTACATATCCACCACAGAGGATGACCCTTACACTGAATTCCCGTGTTACTGTGACTATGGACAGCTCAATCCCAAAGTGTCCATAGAAAGCATTTCCTAAATTTAGAAATAACAACTATACTTTTGCATAGATATGATCCAATTATAAACTAAACACTTTGCTTTTAAAAACAGAATATACACTTTGTTGACTCTAAAACTAAAGTAAAAGACTAAACTATTAAAACTGTAATAAAGGGAAACGATTTAATAAAAGTGGATAAGAAGTGTGTGAGTACCTAAATAAAGGCTTGAAGTGTTATACAAAGTATTTTAGCAGAAAAAGGAGATGTTAAATTAGTGGATAAAGGATTATTTATTAATACCAAGATGTTGAGATAAAAGCATGACAAATCATTTCCAGATCTGTAATCAGGTAGAAGGAAGAACACTTTAAAGTCAAAAGGAGTCAAATGCAAACATATTGCACTGGGATTGTGCTTTTCATCTATGCAATCACAATCATTTGAATATCACATTTTTCAACACACTTAAAATGACACAGTCTTCTGTCTAAATTGAAAATGAAAAAGAGATTCCACACTGGACACTGGAGTGACACCAACCATGTCAAAGTATTGTGCATATCAAGTATTGTACATGCTTTCAAAATGATGTCTGATGAAACAAAGGTCAGACTTCTGGCTGATAAAAACATTTCATGGCTGTTTTCTTCCCTCTCCTTTCAGGTGAAACCTTCTCAGAAAGCTTGAGTCACACAGAGACATGTCAGCCGTGCACAATGTGCTCAGGTCTGCTCCGCATGAAGTCGCCCTGCACAGACTCCAACGACGCCACCTGTGTCTGCAACTACAGCTACTACTTGAATACAATCTCTCAACAGTGTGAGCACTGCACAAAATGTCCTGAGGGCCAGGGGATGCTGTACAGCTGCGAGTTTGACCATGACACGGTGTGCGAGGAGTGCGAAGAGGACACGTACTCGGACCAGGAAAGCTCTCGGGAGCCCTGCATCCCCTGCACCACCTGCGATGAAGATATGCTGTTAAAGGCCTGCACTTCTACGACTGATACCGTTTGTCAAGGTAAGACAATTAGCTTTACAGATGCTCATAGTGAAATGTACAGTATATTACAGTATTATAAAATGATGCCCTGATTATTTAAAAACAGAGACATCCACATGGGCCTGGTTATATTACATTGAGTGTCTTTAACCTTGCTTATTTGCTGTTTTGACCAGAAGACAATGAGAAGAACGATACCACGAACAAATTAGTCTGGTAGTTCTGAAGGTACGGCCAGCAGCCTGTTAGCTTAGCTTAGCACAAAGACTGGAAACAAGGGGGATCAGCTAGCCGTGCTATTAAATACGTTGGGACCATCAACTGGTTATCAAAAAGCTTGGGGAAAAATCGTTACTATATTAATCTCTTTTGAATATCTGGCATTATCACTTAGTCCGTTAACAGTTTTCATCGTGGGTCCTTTTCAACATATTGAAAAAAATGTATATGAATATTTTCAGGCCTGTTAAAATCATTAAATCAATACAACAAGCTGGGGCTCCATTTAATATTTAAAGTATCCACGGCACAGTTCATTAATATGAACAGTAATTTGGAAAGCATTTGAAGAAGTCAATACAAAATTTGATAGCGATATAGTACGTCTCACAACTTTATATTCAGGTAAAACAAATCTGCATAAAAAAAATACAATAATACAATTGGTAAAATGAAGTATCACTTTAGATGTTCCCAGTGTATCTTTACATATTTTCCAACTTGTGTGAACCCGCACTTTAATATTAGCAATTCAGTTCAACACTTAACGCACTATAAACCTCATGCAGGGAGATGAATAAGGCATTCATGGGATTGTTTCACTCTGAGTTATGAGGTAAAGTGAAATTCTGCGGAACCTGATCCATCCATTTAACAAGGCACTTAATTCACTTGTTTGGAGATTTATTATTTATTGCTAAGATATTTAGCTAATGGCTTTGGGAGGACCCTATCAAAACACTTGGCAAGTTTACCATGAACTTCTGTGCAGGGGCCAGTAAAGTTGAATGATGGAGAGCATCAGCCGGGGTCATAATGGCCTGAAAAGGATTTATGTGAGCACATATTTTTCTGTACGGATAGTGAAACCACATAATCAACACTATAGACACTGTGGGCCCATGGACCTAAATGCCACGCCAAAGCTTGTCTCATTGTCTTCGTCGACTCATCCCATCCACAGACACAAAGACTACACTCTTTCTATGGAGAGGTTTAGAAGGAGGTCACATCTCTGAATTTCTTTTATTGCACAGCACCCTGTGTGTATCACAATCCTAATCACAAATTCCTTATGGCTGCAGTAACTTCTCATTCCAATGACCTGATGCCTTACAGATTAAATCAACGCTTTTGTGAAATGACAATAAAAGGAGTCTGTTGATCAGCCATGCCGTCTGTTGGGGCAGCGGTTTGGAGGACGTTGTTATCACAGTGTGAGAACAGAGCCAGTCTCAGGCTGAAGGGACTCTTTTGTGCCTCTCCCATGATCCCGTCTGCACTATCATGAGGCCTTTCAGTTTACCCCATGGGGCTACTTCAAGGAGCCAGTAATGAGTAAAACAGACAGTGAAACTTATTTAGATTTATCCTTCATATCTTTTTGTGACTGTCTCCTTCTGTTTTGGGAATGTTATGCTTCACTTTGAGCTATATCTAAGTCACACTAGAGCAGGGGTCAGGAACCTTTTTGACTGGGAGAGCCATAAAAGCCAAATATTTCTAAATATATTTCATTGAGAGCCATATAGTATTTTTAACGTATAATAAATTAAATATGTCTTACTTTTAATGCGACTTCTGGTGCTGCATGGTTTTGCTGATGGCCTTGTAGTCTGGTTCATACGTGGTGAGGTTGAGCTTCATGCAGGCGTTGAGGCTTCCATCAGTTAAACGTGAGCGTAGGTTGGTCTTAATGTTCCTCATATGCGAGAATGACTGCTCACATGCATATGTAGAGCCAAACATGGTCAATACGGCAATACTCACACGCTGCATTGTGTGGTATGTCACAGGAAGCTCGTTCCAAGTTTTAAGAATCAGCTGGTCTTCAGGTTGAAGATTTTTCATTTCTGTCCACTTGTGTTCCCTCGCCAGCTCTGCTCGCTGTCGCGCAAGACTTTCCAACTCTCCATTAAGTGACTTGAACTTACTCATCCACATGTCTGATGCCTTCAGGTCAGCAACTTCCAGCTCAAAGTCTCCGATAGAGACCCCGGGGATGCATGTCAGGTCGATTTTGTCCACTGCACACTCATGTGGATGAGTGATGAACTTGAAAAGACCAGTGCGTGCACGAAATTCTCCAAAACGTGCTTTGAATGACTGCAGGAGATTGGACGTAAAGCCAGCTAGCTGCTGGAGATCCAGATGTTGAGTGGAGTCACTTGCTAAGCATGCATCTCTAAATTGTTGCAGTCTTTCAAAGTGCAGAAGACGACCTGTTTCAATGTCCCTGAGAAAGACTTCCAGCTTGCTTTCAAATGCAAACACTGCTTGTTGAAGGGATGAGATTGTATTTCCAATACCTTGCATTTTCACATTGAGCTGGTTCAGATGGCCAGTTATGTCCACGAGATAGTGATACTGCAGGAGCCAGTCAGTGTTGTCTAGCTCATGATGCTTGACGCCTTTCATTTCAAGAAAAGTCCGGATTTCACTCAGGCAAGCTGCAAAACGGCTGAGCACCTTCCCCCTTGACAACCAACGCGCGTTGCTGTGTAAAAGCAGACCGGGATAATGATTCCCAACTTCTTCTAACAGAGCTTTAAACTGGCGATCATTTAAAGCTCGGGCAACAATAAAGTTGACCACTCGAATGACCAGCGACATCACCTCACCAAGAAAACTTAGGATGGCTCTCTTTTCATCCAAGAAAACTTAGGATGGCTCTCTTTTCATGTTCACGGAGAAGCGCTACAAATCCTTTGTTCTTCCCCAACATACAGGGTGCACCATCAGTACAGACAGAAATGAGTTTATCCATCGGTAGTTTTTTTTCTTTAGCAAACTCCATAAAAGACGTGAATAAATCCTCTCCTCTTGTTGTCCCTTTCATTGGCAAAACAGCCAAGCTTTCCTCACGCAGTGTGTCACCTGCAGCATACCTGGCAATTATACTGCACTGAGATAGATGGCTAACGTCTGTTGACTCATCTAACGCGAGAGAAAAGTATGTCCCGGCGTTTATGTCCTTAATTTGTGTTTCCTCGACTTGATTTTGCCATCATGATGCTACGATCGTGCACAGTTCTTGCTGACAGGGGCATGTCTTTTATTCGTTTGATTATCTTGTCTTTATTTGGGAAGTCATCAAACATTTCATTGGCCACATCAAGCATGAATGTTTTGGCATACTCGCCATCTGTGAATGGCTTTCCATTCCTTACTATTGCCAAAGCACCCGCAAAGCTAGTGGAATTCCCGTCACCTTGCTTGGTCCACACACGTAGTTGCTGCTGACTCGTCTGCACTCTCCGCTGTAGCTCCTCGCATGCCCTTTTCCTGCTGTCCCCCGCTGGATATTTCGATGCAAATTAAGCATGGTGCGTATCGAAGTGCCGCTTTATATTTGACCGTTTCATCGATGGAATTTTATCATTGCATATTAGACATACCGCAGATCCTGCTCTCTCCACAAATGCAAATTCCTCTGTCCACGCAGCCTGGAATGCACGGTAATCATCGTCTTTTTTTCTTTTCGCCATCTTTTCCGTTACAAGGGTTGAAGCGGATAAACTAGTTGGCTATCTGATCTGATCAAATTGATTTCTTCACCTTTACAATGACCCGGACATGCTCGCGAGCCATTGGTTCCCGACTCGACCCACGGGTGACCCGTGACCCGTGAAATGTATCTTCAAAACTAATTTCTGTTTACTTTAAAATTACACAGTATTATTAAGAAATATCACAAGTATTTTTAAATCAGTTCCAAACTGATTCTTTATTTTTTATTTTTTTTTTTCAACTCAAAATTGTCTGGGAGCCATATGCCGTCACCGGAAGAGCCATAGGTTCCCGACCGCTGCACTAGAGGATTATTATTTTTTTTTTAAACTATAGGGTCTACATCTTGCACATATCAATGGATATTTGCTGCTTGAGTTTGATGACACTGTATGGATAACATTTGATTTGAACCCTGCTATCGGATCTCAAAAGCTGGCTTAATTTCAACATGGTTGACTTCATTTTTAGGAGGGTCATGATACCAATTTACGTTAATGTTTGAATGATCAACAATACGGCTATTGTGGATCCATGTCAGAAATTTGGTTAGACTATTCTGGTTTTGCACACGGCTACTGTCAACATAGATAAACTGAGGTAAACTTGTACTATTTGTTATTGGAGTAAGAATATACTTGTTGTAGTTATAAGTACAGTGCTGTAATATTTGCAAACCTGAAAATTGCTCTCTCCCCTTTTCCCCATCCATCTGTTTAATCTAATAAAACCCCAAAAAATTAAATTGGGCCAAATGGCACTGCATCTCTCTCTTCTGCCAACATTTCTGAGGAAATGGTCGTATTGTTGGAATGTACTCAAGTAGGAAACTGACCGGAAACCGTCTGTATATTGCCTTGCAAATTTGACATTGTGTTACTAGATTTACTAACGTTAGTGATCCCAGTGATCCCACTACATGTCTTTGCAATTTGGAAATGGGCTTGTTCTATGTTTTACTGAGAGTTTGATGGACGGTTGATATCAGTTTGGGTTGTGTTCAATATAGAGACAGTCAGTTAAAGGTGTTGGGACACATTAGGCCTCTACCAAAAAAGATAAATGCCATTCCATTGAGAAGACGGACTTCTGAAGTTCTGCTGTGGCCAGGAAAGCTGTTTGTGGTCAGTAAATACAATAAGTCAGTAGACTCTGTAGAATAAACAACAGTGTCTGTACATATTTACTGTCTAACGATAGAGCTGAGCAAAGCAATGGAACAAATGTAATGAGAAATGGACCTAATAACTTTAGATTTCTAAGACTCGTGTTAATTTGAGTAATTGAAATGTTTTCGTGACTGATTAATCAAACTCTACAACATATAAGTGGTATATTTTGACTGTGCACATATTGATTAGACAAGTAGTGTGAGTAAACGCAACATGAACGATTAATAAATTGCTCAACGTCTGCCCAGCTATGTAAAAACCAGGGAAAGTCCCACAAACAGAAGAGGTTATTTATTAAGAAGAAGTGGACACACAACATGTATTGATGTTTTTCTACAAAGTGCCCCGCTTCTGTTAAAAACATCTTCCATTGAGGAGGATGCCTTAATGCAGCCTGATTCAACTTGTGGTTTGTCAAAGAAGCGTGATGGACAGAGATGATTTATCCAATATCAAGATATAAGAAGCCAGAGCTCCAATACTAAAACATCCTTAAGATAGCTAATACAGTATACTTCATGATGAATGTGACTTTGCTGTGATTCCAGGCACACGGCTCACTGTGTATGGGCTTCATCATCATATGTTATTGCTAACTTTAACCCAATCATATGCTCTTTATTTCTAATGTAATCTTTTTTGCCCAAGCACAAGCGTTATCAGCACTTACAAATCTGTAGTGCTGCCAGACGTCTTCATCCATTAGTGTTGTGGAGTCAGGCGACACAGGCATGAAGGCTAAAAGCAGTCAGGATGGTGGAGGGAGAGAGAGGAGAAGGCCATTGCCCGTGAACATACAAGTCGTAACATGAGATATTGGAAACATAGTTTAACTGAAGGTGGAGGAACCAGGA
Organism: Notothenia coriiceps; assembly: GCF_000735185.1. Taxonomy (NCBI): domain Eukaryota; kingdom Metazoa; phylum Chordata; class Actinopteri; order Perciformes; family Nototheniidae; genus Notothenia; species Notothenia coriiceps. Next base: position 842,242 of record NW_011354719.1, read on the forward strand.
CATCACCTTGACTGTACTGTAGGTTATCTTTAGATAGAAAGCTGGATTTCCTGCTGTTATTGTTTGGTTTATATTTGATTTGGCCAGTAGGGAAATCTCCCCTTTTTGTGGATACAAGCTCAGCTTTTAGGTGGGGTGAAAATTCAATTTCCCTGTTCTTTAAAATGGATTAGAGGTTTTTTTTTAGTCTTACGAGGAAAAAACACACTCTTCATCTCTGTGATGCTAAAACATGCTTATGTGGACCAGACTTTGTTACGTTATAGACCTACAGAGTTGAGGGTCTGAAGGCAAGATGCTTATCTAGTGTGTGATATAACTTCCCCTCTTCTAGAAGCCGCAAAGCAAGGTCAGAGGTTGAAGGTCAGGGAAGGATTGCAAGTGGAAAGGGGGTCTTTGTGGAAAGATCAGGCAGTATGAGTTTCCTCTGGGGATGTGTGCTAAACAGCGCGGCATAATCCCCCCCAATCCTTTCAGGGGTCACGACAACACGAGACAAGTGAAGTTGGTTAGCGCTCTAATTATACGCCCCCTCAAAGTGACATCTACCATGTTATCAAAACTAAGAGAAACCAATACTGTATGACAACTTTGACAGCAGGAAATTATGTATTTGAAACTGGAAATTACATTTTCTATTAACATGAGGAAATGTTATTTAATGAAGCTGGCGTTTCAAAATGTACCAGGACAATGTTCCCTGCTAATGTATTTGTTCTCTGCTAAAATAGTATAGCAACCACACCATTGAAAAATGTTGCACAATCTTTAGCTGATTACTTTTGTTCCCTAAACCTCAATCAAATGCAGGACTCTTTTCCCACAGTCATTACCTTTACACTTTCATGGTTTAATATATTTCAATAAAAAAACGATGTTTGTTAACCCAACACAATTGTGAAAAGTTCCTATATAAAGACTATTTGTAGGACACAGGGATGTAGGCAAGTCAGATTTTCAGAGTACAGAACAAAATATGAAACTGTTTTATAACATGACTTGGTAATTACTTGACTGATCGCAGGGTAATAACTGTCAATCCCAGAGAGAGATTCTTTAAAAATGCACTTTAAAAATGGGGTTGGCCAGCCACTGTCAACACACTGTGACAAAAGCCTTTCACACAATGATTGAAGTAGAGTGAGCAATGCTTGAGTTTGACAGAGAAGTCGCTGCCAGTTCTTATCAGTCTGAGGTTTGGCTATGAGCCCTCAAGGCTCGAGGAAACAGAGGTTTTCACTTGTTGACCCTGGTCCTCTTTGAGATTGTACCCAGGATTGACGCACATATTTGGCCTGACCTATCACCCAAAACCTGGGTTTCTGGCCCTTTGGCAGCAGGGGCAACAGGTTGAGGTTTGCAGTATGCAATAATTAGAATTATTCATGCACATACATGCACAACAAAGAGGTTACTCAAATATGAGTCACAAAACCACACCAGAGGCCATATGCAGACGGGCACCGATTCTCCTACGCACAGATTGAAATCAATATGATGACTTATTACACATAACAGATCTGAGACAGCATATGGAGGATGAAGGTCGAGTGGGTGCGGTTAAGAAGAAACAAAAGGGGGGAGAGGAGGGGAGGGTGATCGGCCAAGTGCATTTGGTTATTGAATTGATAGGTGAGTAGGAGGAGGGAGACGTTTCCTTCCTGAGTTTGGTTGACCTTAACGATCCAAGAGTCAGAAAGCGTGATCTGCTAACCAGCCCCATGCACTGCACTCAGGGCAAGACCAGTTCAACTGAATCAAGACACAAAGGACGGGAGAATGTGGAGGTCTGAGGTAGAAAATAAAGAAAGACGATCACACAAGCAGTATAAATGATAAAAGTGGCATGTCTACTGATTCATTTATTTTAAAATGGCTGATAAGGTAGAGGTAAACAAAACCAGGCTTTCGGCCCTGGTCAGTTTAGCAGATAATAGAAAAAACAAAACCTTGATATATAATAACCAGTGGAAATAAGACATATTAGTATGAGCGGTTGTATAACGTAGTATGTGGCTCAACAAAATACTACTACTAAAACAGTTTAATCCATTTCAAAAACCTTTCTCTTGAATTTCTGTTTTTGAAGGCAATAATATTCCATCCCAACTGTTTAAATATCATTTATCACTTTTGCTTGGGCCTTCATGAAAGAATGCTTCGGTTTGACAGGCATACTGTGCCTAACTATGGTTGGACAGTCACTGTGCGAGGAAGGAAGTTGACGAATGTTTAATTCCAGTAAGCATCCGACAGATAAAGTGAAAAAGACAAATGATTAAGAGCAAGATGCCAACGACATTTCAGATTTCCATCAATAGCCGTGAAAAATCGACCAACCCCAGTCTGACTCAACAATTCACAGTCTTTGTATTGCACAGTCACTCATTGTATGGCTACGGCTTCGTCTCCAACACATCTACTGACACATATCTCCACTGCTCTACGGCCACATCTGACCTTCTCTCTTCACCCTTTTGCTCCCTTCTCCACACAGTACGAGCATTGTAACAATAAAGGGTTTTTAAAGCTGACTGAGTCTCCTTCTCTGCTGCCAAACAAGAATTGACCCCTTTGGCTGTGACTCGTCTGCCATCCCCCAGGAATTTTCCGCTTGACATTCCTGGGTGCATTTTTTTTTTAGGTGATTTGGCATGAGTGGGCCGTTCTGGTGCAAGGGTGAGGACAACACTTGCGCTTTCGCTCGTGCCGTTCATTCTTTGCCAAACGCTCTGCCCGGGACTCAAGGATTTATAGCATGTTGGGGGATTGTGTCCCTGCCAAGGCTTTCCCGCAGTGATATTTATCTTTTTATCTGCCATAGTGGTCTACAGTTAATTACCAACATGTGGCATACAGAAGGAATTTCATGGCACTTTGTTTTGTGGGCTCATTTAATGATTTATGTCTCTCATAGTAGAAGCTACTTTTTTTGTTTTTCCATTTTTTTAAAATACAATTCTGGAGATTAAGATATATTGTTTTTACAAAAATGTGTAAATTGGCTGCCATTCAGTTCGCAAGTGCAAACACATCATAGAGATACCCTACTCTATATCACTGCTCATTCTTGGATTAGAACAAACTAGATGTTTCTAATATTTACAGATTATCTTTCACATACATTTTTATTGTTATTTAGATTTATGTTTTAAAGGGGCCTTATTTTACTTTTTGGAAATTAAAGCATGTCAACATGTCACACAAAATACAAATATAAACCTGAACATTATCAAATGTCCTCTTTAAAATAGGGAAACAAGAAGAAAGTTTGCCAGATTATGTAGTAAAAATATTTCACGGATTAGAATTTACAACTGATTACAAAGCGGCACCAGAAACTGAAAAAAAGGCAAACCCATAGCTGAACTGTATAACAGATAATACATGAGAATGAGAGCAGCACACAGGAAGAGGATAGGGAGCTGCAGAACAGAAAGAGATGGAGAGCAGATGCTGAGAATGAGGCCTGGTCGATAAAGGCGATGCAGTTACTCCTCTGCACTCTCGGGTTTCCTGGTTGACCTCTACGAGTGCTGATCACATTCTGCCGCAGAACACACACACACACACACACACACACACACACACACACACACACACACACACACACACACACACACACACACACACACACACGGCACCAGGTTAGCAGAAACATTTGATGGGTCACGCAAGGTAGGAGTTGAGCCAAAGGGCCTCAAGGAGAAAAGAGAAAGTGATTGATGCTGGGCCGAAATAAATCACAAATGTTCAACATCAATCAACAAAACGGGGGCAACAGCATTCTTCGTAGTCTTTACTAATCCCTTAATTTGAATTTTGGAACAACTTGAACACTTAATGTTGATGTGAAACGTCATTGGTGTCGGGCGGGTCTTGACAGCAGTCTCGGCTGTGCTCATGAGTAATAACATATTATTAAAATAAACTTGCTTGTGTCGGAAACCCCTCCTTTTCCTTTTTTGTTAAACTCCAAAGTCAGCTATTAAAGTGTATGTTGTGGAAACAGCAGCAGCACCTGTTTGAAAGAGGTATGAATGAAGAGTTTTACACAAGGCGTGGCCGCTACAGAACACACACATACACAGAAACACTCACTAAGTACAAATGACACACACACAGCTTGCATATGTGAGAGCAACAAGATCTTTCTTGATTATTACTCACATAATGCTGGCAAGTATACATGTGCCCAGGTTTCCAGTCACACTTTAATCAGTATCAAACAAACCCAGGAGGAAAATTCCAGCATTTTCCCCAACAACCAAATAATGCTTTACAATAAATACAATAAACGTTTGTTGACAGCTACAGTGGACTGAACCTGTCATTTTGACTGCTCCTTCCTTCCGTTTTTATGATCTAATGTTCAATGACAAGTTGCAGACACAATTTGACCGGTAGCACAAGTTTGCACTCCTATAATACAAAAATTGGAAAAATAAATCACTAGGTTTCTATGTGGATCCTATTTTGGTGACAGAGATTGAGTATTGTAGAAGAAAATCTCAGGTATTTATGGAGGTACACAAAAAGAAAAACTAACAATCATGCGGATAGCCATAGGTCTTTGTATTAGACGTGAAATATCCACATTATTTACTAAAGGTCTAATCCTTATTTTCTCTTATGATGCATTTTAATATAAGTGTTTTTTAGTATAAGATATGATAGAATAGTTTGAACCCATTTGAAAACCCTTAAAAATCACAAAATATGAATATACATGTTTTTCACAAGACAAAGACACATGCCAACCCACATGTTAGGCATTGAATAGGTTGTTTTGTGGCATGATGAATTACAATTACCCTATTCCATGCTTTGCAACATCCTAATTTAAATGCTTGCACTATTTATTTTGAATTTGTTGCAATTTGGAGGGCAGGACAGACAGGAAAATCCTAAATGCACATTCAGAGAAGGCAGAAAGGAAACTATGAATACATGAGAAAAACTTTAAACTTTAAATAGAGGAAAACAAGGAAACAGTCTTTTTTATTTCCATGACAATATTATTTATATGTAATGAGCTATACTGTACATGTGTGGTTTTTTCTTTAAAACGCATATGTTTATGTACACTATTTTCTGAAGTTGAAGATTATTTTGTTTGGATGGTTTTGGTGTTTTTATTGTAATAGCTAGCCTCAGAGGTGCAGTATAAGAGAGTTGTTCTTGAGCAGATCATTAAATGTGTAAACATAATAAATCTAGCGGTCCAGAAACCACTGGGCTCTCTGCAACACGAAACACGCTGAGCTCAGCAGAAGAGGGTCACTCCCCTCTAAGCCCAGACAATTCGATGTGAGAGGTTCAGTAAAGGCACTTAGGGCCCTGTTTTAACTGTTCATGTAGGGGAGGAGAGCACAGTAATGCACAGAGTAAAGCATATAGGATGTGATAAATGGTTAATGAACAAAATGAATAAAAGATATAACTGAAAAGGTTAGACAACAATGATGTTGCGTTCACTAGCAGTGGAGGGGGCTCACCAGACGCAATGAGAAAATAAATTGCATCCAAATGACCACAAGACTGATTGACAGAAAAGGAAATGCCTGATGGGAGCAAGCAATAGTGTAGCCAGGGGTAAAATGGATAGAGAGGGGATTGAATGATAAGGATGAGGAGGGGGCATTTGTGCTGGACAAAGAAGATTTCTGTCAATGAATGGTGTCTGGTTTCGAGTGAGGGGTAGAGAGAGACAAGCTATGGTGGTACTGGTGGTGTGTCTGTATGTGTCTGTGTTTGTCTTTGGGGGGGGGGATACTGAAGAGGACGGGAAGGAATTTGATATGCAGCACTTCATATTCAGAAGCCTGTCTGTATTTTCTGTTACTTACGCACTTTGTTAGCAGATAATATTGGTGTTTAAACTAAAAGTACGCATATAACATTGTTAGACTTATGAAGGAAATATTAAGAAAAATCATCTTTTAAATTCCAAGATAAAAACAAACGTCCACGATCCGATTGATTTACAAGCAGCCACTCTACCAACTAATTTTAAAATCAAATCGCCAACAATGCCTAATGGGTCCTGAGATTGCATTGAACATTTATCCAATGACTGATTGGACAGTGCTGGGCGTAGGCTTCCAATACAAACAAAGGTTCAGTTTCTTTTAGATTCTGTGTCACATGTAGAACATCTTAGTAGAGATTCTGCTGGCTGTAAATAATGTAGTGTCCTTTAAAGCTTAATAATATTTTTGAAGCTTGAATTGATTCCTCAAAGTCTTACAAAGGAGAACAGAAGTAAGGGGGGTTTGAATTAAGTTTAATGCAATAAACCCAAAGTCCTCAAAGTTCACAACATATTTTATAGTCATAGTACATTAAATAACATTACATGAAAAACATTTATGTGTTTTAGCGTGCTGCATGACCTATTAGTAAATGACATGCACTTAAAAACCACTGAAAGAGGAAATTCCTGTAGACTGAGATGTCTATGATTAACAGAAACCTTTAAAATAGAGATACTGTATGACTGCATGGACTACAAGACCTAGAAATACTGCTAACAAAACAAAACACTAATCAAGGGTCACATGTTAAATGAAACTGGGTTATGCAGTGTACATAAGCCTGCAAGGCAACATCTTTGCTGTTGGGCTTTAGAGTAACATGAAACTAAGATCATATTAAGACTTATTTTGAGTGAGAAAAAAAAAATCAATGACTGAGGTTAAGGATCAAGAAGGATGGACTTCTAACATAATAAGTTAATATGATGTTCAGCATATTGGTGTTGCCATAAAGTACTCATCACATCTTTATAATTCCTTCAGCTAAAAGCCCCACAGCCGCTCAATCATCCATCCAAATAAGCTCTCATAAAAAATGTTATCACCTCATTAGTGAGAAATGGCTTGGCGGCTCTCCCCAGATATTTACAGCCCTTGCAAGCCAACGGGATGGTTTCCTGTTGACGATGTGAGTAACTGTAAGTAAGTGACAGGCGAGGATAGGTTTCTACATCCGCGGTGAGGAGCGAACACGACTGCTTAGCTTTAATGCTGGGAGGAAAGTGGCCAGGACTGGATGGACATATAGCTCTTACCTACGTTAATGGGTCCCTGGGGAGGAAGGGAAATGACCGCGTGATGTGGGATTTAATGTGTGTGTGAGTGTGCATGTTGTATGTGTTTGGAGGCACAAGGAACATGTATGTTTACACTGGTAGAAAAGGAGTAGTAGGAGTATCAAGATCTGTCATATTTGGAGCCACATTTAATTCATCGACACAGTTCAATCATATCTTGTAGCTGAAAATATCCTGCAGCGTATCAAAGAGTCCAACAGTATGTTTCTCCATCTGCTACTGCCGATTGTAGGGCGAAGTTTAGCCTGCAGGAGATGTTTCTCTCTGTGTTGCGATTTTAAAGTCTGTGAGAAAATGTTTTCCTGTGATTTGATTATAGATGAAGTCTCTTTCAGTTTATTGTTTTTGGTGTTTAAGCTCCTAAACTTCACTGTTTTGGTTCATTTTTCACAGCTCCTACAGTTTCTGAAGATCCCCTCTTCTATTCGAACTTCACGCCCACCTATGATTACTTTTCACCCGACGACCTTCCACCAGGGGGCCCTCCGGACACCCCCATCAGTACCCCCAGCACCGCCACCTCCACCAATGGTGACTCTAAGGAGCCGATCTACCATCTGAACGACAAACTCATCCCCATCTACTGCTCTATCCTGGCCGCCGTTGTAGTCGGCCTCGTGGCCTTCATCATCTTTAAGAGGTGAGGAAAAAGCACAGAGTAAGACAAAAGATGCTTCATGATACCTGACGACCACTGAAGGATTACCATATAGTCATTCTGAGTTGCGCTTCATTTCAGACATAGTCTTGTGTAGGCCTGTCTCTGCGGTGGAGAACCCCTGGTCTAGTGCCCAAAACAATACATAATCATGATGCTTTGATGTCTTTGGTTTGAATAATTTTAGCAACATCATATCATTTTCTTAAGTAATACGAGGGAAATGTCCCTGTTTTGATACACCCTCACTGCTCTCATTATATTAGTTTGTCGCTGTAGCAAGCAGCTGTTCGCAAGAAAGCTAAAAACAAATCAAAACATGACCAGCACCCAATGGGCAAAGTTAGCCACTAGCTGGAGAACACCATAGAGCTATCAGCATTTGAAGAGCCAGATATATCCCCAAAGAGAGTAAATCAAAGATGTTTGGAGGGCCAGAAACATGACTTAATAATATAAATCTTTTATTTCATCTTCTCGTCTTATTCCCTTTGCTCAGGTGGAACAGCTGTAAGCAGAACAAGCAAGGAGCAAACAACTGCACAGCCAACCAGAACCAGACCCCGTCCCCGGAGGGAGAGAAGCTGCACAGCGACAGCGGCATCTCTGTGGACAGCCAGAGTCTGCAGGAGCAGCAGGGCCAGACTCAGGCTCAGACAGGTACACACTACCTGTACCCAAACAGAGGAGACTACCTTCTTAAAAATAAATACAATAGTAGTCATTAATCGAACAATCACGCTTAAATGCTCAAATAGGTAAGTGTTTATTTGGCGCTGAATACTGTGGTAATGAGTTTCTTCTAATCCACAATAAGTCTGATGGGTTTTCTGTGAATGTACACACCCTGAACTTTTCCCTCCTCAACAGTAAAGAATTTAAAGCGTTTGCTAGCTTCACTGTGAATACGACCTTTCAAACGTACTGTAGCAAATCAACAAACACGGATTACAACACTGACAGCCAAAGGGTTTGTTTTTTTGGCAACACCTGGCCGTTTCCTGTCCTGTCCTGACAAACCAGTTTGAGAGAATTCAAGACTTTTAAAACCACATGCTTACCTAGATGATGGTAAAGAAAGAAAACAATGTGGCGCAAGCATGAGAAAAAAGGCAAACAGCAGTGCTCTCTCTCAGTTTGCACAGTATTTTAAAGTGGAAATATTTGGTCTTGATACGGTGGGTGAAGCAAGCAGGACCCAAATACAGATTACACTGATATTGCCTTTATTTCAAGGATAAAATAATAACTTGGACAAAACAGAACACTCACCGGTGAACTCAGTCACAAACAAAACACGAACCAACACTGAACACAGGAAGAGACAAGACTAAATACAGGGAGGGGTAATCACAAGACGAGAAACAGCTGGGCAGGGGAGGAGAAACACAAGGGCGACAGGTGAACACAATCAGACAATTAGACACACCAGGGAAACTAACGACAGGGGAAAAACACAGGGAGAAGGACCAGACAATATACAAGGAGGAAAACACCCATAACCAGAGACATACAAAACTACAACCGTGACATAACATGAGCATCCTGACAGACCCCCTCCCATCCCTATAATGACAATAAAGGTACTGTGTATTCTTCTATTCTATCCCTCCATCTGCCTCCTCTCCCTCCTGCCTTCAGGGTTCCCCAGCCTGAGGTGGAGCTCCAACAGACTCAAAACCAGCATTTTTTTCCCCACC
>NW_011354719.1:851773-871540 GCF_000735185.1 Notothenia coriiceps
AAATACAGGGAGGGGTAATCACAAGACGAGAAACAGCTGGGCAGGGGAGGAGAAACACAAGGGCGACAGGTGAACACAATCAGACAATTAGACACACCAGGGAAACGAACGACAGGGGAAAAACACAGGGAGAAGGACCAGACAATATACAAGGAGGAAAACACCCATAACCAGACATACAAAACGTGACATAACACAATAATCGTAACAGGTCTTAAGCGATCTTTGCTGTTGACAGTTTGGACAAAGAAGCATATTTTACTTGGATTTTCTATAATGATGTATTAATGGAACTGGTCAGTCAGATCGGCTATTGCTGCTTATGTAGCTAGCAAGGGCTTTTTTTTTACCACTTGTATTCTACACTCAATCACTTTTTCCTTTTCATATAATTGCGACCAACTTGGGAATTTAAAATCAGGATGTAGAATTGTTTCAGTGCTCTAATAGTCAATCAGAGAGCATTTTGTAGGGATTTATTTTAAATAAAAGAAATTCAAACCTTGTTTGTTTCCTCTGCAGTTGTCAACATGGATGAAGAGCCGTGTTTGTTCCTTCCTCTCCACACCAGAGAGAAGGTGGAGAAGCTGCTATTCAGTGGCAGCGAAGGAGACGATTGCAACCACATGGAGGACAGCGACTGGTGCAACCTGGCGGGCCTCCTGGGGTACGAGGAGGAGCGGATTGCCACCTTCCAGCAGGAGGAGCATCCCGTCCGCGCGCTCCTGTCTGATTGGGCGAGCAAGGAGTGCGCCAGCCTCGACTCGCTGTGCACGGCGCTGCGCAAGATCAACCGTGAAGACATCGTCCAGAGTCTGGTGCTGAGTCCGAGTGCTACGAAGCCCACCGCCACTTCTGTCGTGTGATTCTAGATTTAAAGTGAGCAAACCTTAACCTTAGTATTGTTCCTTGGCAACCCTCACTCTAAATAATTCATGCTAGAACCGCTTCAAGCTATTCCCTCAAGAAGCCAGCAGTCAAACACCATAAGTCCTGAGGAATCATTTTCAAGTTTAATCGCAGGGAAACGCCAGAAATTAGACAAAACTGAATGAATACCAAAGTACCTTATCAAGCCCAACCCTTCACGATGTGCATATTATCAATACTTCCACATAATGTAAAGCCTATGTCAAAAGGAAACTGACTATAATCATTCCATTTTGGAGCATGTCTATCCACACATATTTCTTCATTATTTACAATCAAGATTAGCATTCTCTCACTTTTCCTTCGCAAAAAAGCAGCAACTAACTGAATTTAACATGGATTGCTGGATCTTTTATCCAAGATACAGATATCCCCTACATCTTTACTCTTAAATATTCATAATCTTTCCCTCACTGATAGCGTCATTAGCCAGTGTTGTATCTCTAAATGTTACCTTGTAAATCTATGCTACCAAAGAGGAGAAACACGCCTCCAGACAAGCAACATTATTTACATGCCATGTCAGACTTTTGCTTCCGGATGTGGATATCACAACTCTGAGGAAGGATGCTTTTCAAATGAAACTGTTCTCCTTCTGCAAAGATTTAAGACATTGAGCTGCGAGGAATTAATCTGGACTAAGTGGTTTCTGCAGACTCTTCTTTGTACCCGACAAGCGCTCTGAGAACTGAAGGCTGGACTTTGCCAACTAGGTGGTCTGGGGGGCAGGTCATTGAGCGAGGCAACATGAGACACTATTCTATGTGCTCAGGCCAATCTGCATAGCACAGGAGCTCCAACACAGACTCCTTCAGACTGAAAAGAAAATGAGCAACTATGTAACTGTATGTATAAAGGCAGACACGCACACATACTGTACGTATACACACACATAGACCTACAATATGTAACCATGCATGCACGATTCAAACACACTCAAAGGTCCCATAAACATTTACATTCTTCTCAGATCCTGCCATGTAATGTATGCAACACTCATGAGGGAAGCACGTATTGTTTAATGTTATTATTAATAACCAATATAAGGTGAATCGGTCTTAAAAATGTCTTAAAGGTCCCATGTCATGGCCATTTCTACTGATTATAATTCCATTGTTGAGGTCTACTAAAATAGATTTATATTGTGCAATTTTCCAAACTCACATTGGTTTCTCATACAGCATCTCTGTATAGTATGTGTATTCACTCTCTGTCCTAAATGGCTATGTTTGGAGCCCCTGCCCCCCCTCCCTATGAGCCCAGTGGCCGTCTGCGAGACAAAGCGAAACCATCCCGAACACACACACACACACCCGCAAGCCCGCCGGTCGCCACCCGTCTCAGGGAGGAGAAATCGGGCGGAGCTGCAGCTGAGAAAAGAATTGTGTGTGTGTGTGAGGAAGTCACGTTGATTGTCAACCTTTGGACACCCCGACGTTAACCGCTAACCGCTTTTTGTCCACGCACGTAACGTAACGGCTCCACGGGATTGATCCAATCGTTGCCAACTCACCCGGAGGGTCCGTTACGTCACTGGTTCGCCGGAAGAAGAAAATTGGAAAAACGAGAAACTCCAACGAGGCCTTCTGGCACATAGATAGGTTATTTTCGTGTTAGAGTTTACTCGCTACAGGGTGTACTTTGAGGGTTTGTGACTCTGCAGACTGTTTACATGCAGAAAAACCTTCATAACACACAAGGGGATGGGTAACAACTGGAAAAGCATGACATGGGACCTTTAAATCCATATCATTTGCAACATGTATGATAGATGCTACCTAACAGTAAACAGCATGCAGAAACAAGCAACTTATGTCAGCTGGTGAATAAGTTTCAAGAGAAACAATCAGGATTCAAAACAAAAAACCAGGGTTTTCTATATGTTTTGCTTAGTTTCTCAGGGTATCTAGAATGATTGTAGAACTGCATCAATATGACACCTATTATTGCACTCTCAACAGATACTGTGTTTATCCAAAGCACTGATTCTTGAGACTGACAATCTTTCAAACAGCTAAATTAGAGATGGAAACGATCCAGAGAAAAAAAAGAACAAGGGTGTTATAGCGGCACAAACTCCCTATGAGTTATGCCGCTGAGAGGCTAACATGTTCGCTTTGCTGTGACGCGTTCCATATAAGAGTCCGAAGTCATTCATAGTCCATAGTGTTTAATAAAACATAAACAAACGATGTACAACTCCCGACTTGACGGTTAACAGAAAGAGCGCCATTCACCCTCTTCCTTCATCATATCGTCCCAAACCGGCATCCAACAGGTGACCTAAATAACAATAAACCACACCCACGTGACCATAGCCGGAAGTGATAAACAATAAGGATCAAACGCGATGCAAACAGAAATGGAGATAATAATACAAATAATAAGTAATGGCAAAACAAGCATTTTGGCTCCTACAGGTGTCTTGTTTCTTTATTGTTTGGGACAATGACCTCTGGATAAAAGGCACGTCAGTGGAGACATACGTCAAAGGAAGTGGGATGATCCGACGGAGGGAAAGGGAAAGAGTTCTGGATTACTTAAATGTAAAGCTGAAACCCAGGGATCTGCATTTGTATAAATCAGCTTGTTTAAGTATAAGCATGTTGTGTTGATTTGGTTTGAATTTGTCAAATCTTACTGAGGACCCCGAGCACCTAGCATTTATTTTTTATTTTGAGGTAAAATATTTAAAGGAGCAGATAGCTTACTGTAATCTTACCTATATCACCGACTCCATCTGTTACTTTCAGGTACAGATTGTATATTGTTACTAACCACTAGCATACTAATCGTCATGCTGTCACATTAAATGAAGGTATTCTCACTCTACTCTCTATGGGTTGTTGTATTTTAATACCCATAATAACTGTAAATGGTATTATGATTCTCTTATTGTCCTATATTTTAGTAATTAAACGTGTCATTATGTATTTTTCGCATCACAAGTGCCTGGCAAAATATTTCAGGTGTCCGCTGATGTTGTACATTTGTTGTTTATAGCCGTTTTTGTAAGTATGATTTACTTCAGTTGTCGTTTTTTTAACTTGTAAATAATTTGTCTTTTTTCTAGTTTTTATTTTAGTTAAAGCCTGGAAGGCTGTACTGTACAATATCTATGTGAATGGGACGTTGTTACAATATCAATGCTGTCCTATAAGAAAGGTCAAGAAGGGCAACAGGAAGGTAGGTGAGCCTTTGCGAGGTACTTTTAAATATAATTATTCACTATCAGATGTGTGAAAGCAGTGTGTCATTAAGACTGGTCATGAATATGGAACACATAATATTAAAATGTCGCTATAGGACGAATCAGAACTTTAAAAGCTTTAATCGTCAATTTGGAAAAAAATACTGCCAGCAACCAAACTCAATACAACATTTTAATACTCTTGTGATTTGAGTGCAATGTAAAGAAAGTCCATCATTTTGCAGTTTGACATTTTGGAAAACATGCCATTTAGATTTCATTCTGAGAGTAACATGAAAAGAACAATACCACTACAGCCTTATCGATGTAAATTCAGACGGACACACAAAATTAAATATAATTCTGGCAGATAATCAGTAATGATCGGAAATTTGACAGACATATACTTTATTAGCCATTACTACAGAACCACCTTCCCACAAAGCCTTTTTTTTATTGTACAATAACTCAACACTGTCTTCAGAGATGTGAACTGTGACTGAAGATAAATCTTATTTTCCTTGGACAGTATTTGTTTTGTTTCAAAGATTTGAGAGATGTATTTAGTGACCAGACATTGAATTGTGTGTACAGATAAAACCAACTGAAGGTGACACAACATGATTTTGCACTTGAGAGTAACAAAGCAGTCCTGCTGCATGGGTTAAAGGGAAGATGCAGGGAACTAAAGACTGTTTGGAGGATAGTGTTTTTAAAAAGCCCTGGTAATGTAGCTCAAGAAGCAAGTCAGACAGTGCATCAGGATTGAATTGTACAATAATGAATGTTCCGTGTATACTAATACATATGTACTATACTTAATGTGAATTTGCAAAACTCCTACATCAGACAAGTTAAACCAATAATAAAGCTCTTGACTCCACTTATGCCCTGTGTTGATCTAACAATGCACACACTGTATTAAAGTGCATGCAGTTGCGTCTTCAGGAGCATAAACTCAATCTTAACACACACAACCATTAGATAAATAAATCATCTCTTTCTTTCTCTTCTTTTTTTACCCCCTGCCTCTTTAAACTAGCAAATGCAACTGCCCTCCATAATTAGCCAATTAGCTTCTTTTAGCCATAACAACTACAATGTTCACATTATTCTCCATCAACTAACTAGACTGCTTCTCTAAATAAACACATAACACTAAGCATAGTAATGTACCTCTCCTCATTGAGCTTAATCAGGCTAAACATGCTACCAACACAGCAACTATAGCTGAACTAGGTGGTGAGCCTGGATTATTCCTTAGCATTAAGTGAAGAGTCCATGTTAGCATTGTTAGCTAGCTCCTTTTGGCTTGAGCACCTACAAAAACTGTATGTGTGTCAGTTTCAATTTTTAAATCTTTAACTCTTCACATTTAAATCTTTAAACTACAAGAAACAGCTTTAAAATCAAAATGCTTGGGAAGTATTCCTGACTTAGCCTGCTGCTAACACTAACTCTTCATATTGATGTAGAGTAAATAATCCATGGTAACAAATAGTCTATAGTTAACCATGTACTGTAGCTGTACTGCAGCATGTTTCATCTTGATAAGGTAGGACAATATATAATATAAATTCACTAATAAATATAAATGTGTCATTATAAAAACAAAGTTACATTAAATTGGACCTATCATGCTATATTTGAATAATATAGTGTAGGATCATACCTATATAAGGCATATTTATACTTTTTATTTTTCAAAATACCAAACAGATCATGAATTTTAGCCATTCCTCATTTAGCTCAATTTAACACTGTCTTTGCATGGGCTGATTCTGTGAGAACAGCACCATCTACAGGCCTGGCATATGTACTACAGCGTCTCCAGCGCTTTCGAACGGCAATGTCCGTGGCTGTCTCCTCCTGATTGGTGGAGTTGGCCCAATAGCCGTAGCGCCACTTCTGTGACGTCATAGAAGTGTTCAAATCTGGATCAGTCTGTATCAGATCCGTTGCAGCCCCTTTTTAAGAGATTTGGGTATGGAGGAAAATAGAGAGGGTTGTGTTTTCGGACACTTGGTGAGTTCCCTGGAACACCGGGGACACAAGACGTACAAAAGTGCATTTTGCATGATAGGTCCCCTTTAAATAGGGTTTTCTATGAAAAAGAAAATAATATTTATATAATGCAGTAAACACAAGTTCAATTATCCTAGAAGGATGAAATTAAAGATTTCAAAATGATATGTTCTAATGATTTCATAAATGATATAGGCTACATGTTTTCGGTTCATATGTTACACTTTTTCTTGTGATTATTCATTTTGTAATAACTTATTCATATAAAGTAGGCTATTTAACACCTCCAGCGCTCCTTATAGGCCAATGCCCTGGATTCTTTTGTATATTGCCCTCAGGATTGAGAGGGTCTGTGCATTTTCCTCAAGAGCCACTAAAGTCCTTCTGACATGTAATCCAAGCCAACACGACAGACTGATTACTGGAAGCTTCAACAGTTGCTGCCTAAGGAGGGATTGAGGAAGAAGGGGGTCTGAAAAGGGGGCAGAGAAGCATGGACTATAGTTCCTCTTAAGTTTCAAAAAACTGACTGAACAAATTATGGCATTGCGTGTGGTCAAAATGGCAATGGCAACACAATCCTATAATAATAGAAACCAACAGCCTGTCGAGGCAATTAGACTTAGTGCTCACTCTGGTGAGTGATACGGCAAAGTAATGGCGCGTGAAATGACACATGCTGGGGCACTCGTTCCCACTGGTTTCATATGTTTATGTCACTTTTGGCTCGAGTCAGTGTTGGTTTTACAAGTAGGAAAACATTGTGATGGATTAGTGTATTTTATGGACGAAAGTACATTATTTTCCTGTTTCATTTATGCATGACACAAGAACAATTTAAGACTTTATTGATTACAAGAAGTCAATTGACATCTGAGAGCAAGACATGAATCAGTTTGATGATGCCAAGGGCCGAACTATAATATGAAAAGTTACAAAGCTGTATGCGTATTTTAGATTAGATTAGATTACTTTATTGTCATTACATAATGCAAGCACAGTGTAACGAAATTAGGAGGGTCTAACCAGAGTGCAAACAGTCAGTTATATACACATCTATCAGCAGTCTGTACAAAATAAATGATACAAATAAAGGTAAATAGAATGTATATATAAGAATAAATACACTGAATACAGTATATATACAGTGCATGTGCAAGGATGAATACTAAAATCATTATCATTTCATACCTGGGCAGACAGCTGTATTTGCTACATATTTGGTAATGTATATACTGATATTTAGAGTATGCAGCTTGGCAGGCCTTAGTAAAGTAGTACCTTGTTTTTTTATTTAAAAACTAACATTATATATTATATATATATATACATGTTGTTCTAGTTAAAAAACTATAAAATCAAAGCGAAATATGGCAGTTACTACAAACTACAGTACATACTATATGAATGTATAATAGAGGACAAAATAAATAAATGCATGCCACATATTCATGCCACTAAAAATAGTTCCAAAATGTCCTAAATTAAACTATAATGAGAAAGACAAACGTTGTGCTTCACTCTGCTCCCAATCCACTTAAACTTGATTTAAGTTGGTCACAATCTTTCCCCCGACTTCGTTCTTGCTCCTGATCTGTTTCTGCTTATTCAGATCAGAAATGGCATCAACAGGTTCTGACCCAGTATCAGTTTCTAAGTGAACCACGGTTGAAATGGAAAACACATTCCCCAGCTAACTGCTGCTAACCTCCAGTGAGTCGTTAGCGAGGAATGTTTGATGTGTGAAGGGAACCATGTGTGCAAGAGTGACATATGCTGGTGAAAGAGGATAGGCCACGTTGAGTTTGGGTGACCAGTTGAGTTTTGATTTCAACAGTGAGGAAAATATGTCATAACTGAATCTGCAGAGCCACACTTAAATGTTTTGTGTTAAAATAAACTTAACTTCATCTCAAACACTTCCTCACGCTTGTTTACAATATGCATTGATGAAAACCTCCTGAAGTACCTCTTAAGTGATTACTTCCACAAGTACTTCATACTGAAAAGATGGATCTCAAGGCTACTTCAATTATGCACCAAGGAATAACATTTAATGTCAAAGAGATTTAGCCACCGTTTACGTTAAACAGCTTTAATATTGAGAACGAATGAGAAAAGGATGAAAAGCTGAAAAATGTTATAAATGCAGAAAATGTGACCTTTAAAAACCCAGACACTTACAGTAATTCAGAAGTTAAGTTTTATTTTAAAATGTTAAATTCCAATGTATCTAAGCTCATCTTAGAAAAAAGGAGAAAATAATAAATATATAGAACAAAATATATTTTAAAAGCTCATTTACAGAAAGAAATGTCTGAACAAATAAACAGAAAAGGGTAGCGATCATAGAATACAATAATAGGGATATGAAAATAAGTAGGCGGTAATTTGTATGTAATATCCCTCCCTGCTGCACAGTTAACTCGGCTAATTTACAACATGTTATGGTCAGTTTTACAACTCAGTCCCAGTGTGGTCTCAGAATAACTTAGGGTTTATTTACTCTACAAATCACCTCTGGGATGAAGTGAGAACAAGGAAACAAGACTCCCTCAGGACTCAGCAGAAATGTGAAGATGTGAAACCTTTTCCATGAAAAGACCTTTCCACAGGTCCTGCACAAAATAACAGCACAGCACATATTCATCTCTCAAAGCTCAACCTCCACAACTCAGGATTAGACAAATAAAATAAATACTCCTTAAATGCTAAATAGTGTTTTTTGGTTTTAGGGCAAATAAAGAATACGATATTGAAATTGGAAATCTCTAAGCGGTTGACCAATTACAACAGAGCCAGCAAGCTAACCAATCAGAGCAGACTTGGCTCTGGTTTCAAACAGAGGGTGATTTGCGGTTTTTGCCAGAAACACTACAAGCGTTCGTATTAAACCAAAATGTACAGCATTGCCTATAAAAGCAGACAATTTGACACAAATAGTTTTGAAGATCTACTGTATTCTAAATTCAAACTGGATGTAAAAAAAAGCAAAATAGTAGGAAGCACCGTCTTAGCCTGTGCTGCAGATTCTAAAACTCCTTTTAAGTAATTACATACATGGTACTTTAAAATATTTAACCCCAGGTCTTCTAACCTCAACGTGTTTTTGTACCTCATACCTTACAAGTCAGCACAGTGTTCTTTGAAAAGGAAACATGAGACGAGGTCAAAGGTCGGGAGCATCTTCATCTTTCCGACCATCTCTCTGAGGATTTCAGTAGACGCTTATGATGATGTACGACTGACTGTAAGTCATTTGCAGGTCTGCAAATCGTTCCAGACGATAGCACACGTGTTGCCTTTTGTCTCGCAGGACTTTAACAGGAGAAAAAACACAAGGTGTAACCTTTGAAAGTAGCGAAATGGTGTTCACGGACAGGATGTTAGAGAAGAAGTGATTGATTTCCTCTAGGGTCAAAGGTTGGCGTCTGACAAGGCAATAAAGGTGAAAAAGCTTTTCTTTTATGAGACCTAAAGTTGAGGGTTGGTTTGATTTTTCTATCCTGTTTTGTAAACAACACATTGATCGTTAAACCATCTGGTTTTGAACTGACATCTACCCAATTCAGCAAAACAATAAGGGAACATTTTTGTTCAACGATATCACTAAGCTTATGGTGTTATGAATATGTGTTATTCTTTTTGTCAGGATATCTTTGCTTTTCGTAGTTTTCCATCTCAAATCCTAAGGGCTCATGTCCCCCTACAGGCTCTTCCCGGCAGACACAGCATAACATTTATTTGGTTATATGTTTCACTCTTGAAATACATAATGCTTGGCATGACCAATTGTCTGTTCATAACTTAAACTATTACATATTAAAATTAATGGACAAGATTGATCAAACAAAAACTTCAATTGGTAGATATTTGTTATTGCCCCATCCCTATTGGACAAATGGACTAGTAAATGAATCAACAACCTGTGATCTAGAAAATGTTAGACTACAGATACTGTATGAGATACATATTGAGGAATGATCATTCTGTCTGAATCCTATTTTTAACCTCAGATGATCAAAACAATGTAAAAGATACTCTCTACAACAAGAGGACATTTTCCTCAAACAAAGGCAATAATTATCGGATGGATTGTGTAGTTGGTTAACTGCGTGTTACTGTAAATCCATCGTGTACAGTTTCCTGTATGACACACTGAGATCCCGCTCAGGCTGTGTTTACACTTGGCTACTCAGAGGGGACCACGTAACCCATCGCTTTTACAAGCTGTCCATCTCTAAAAATGAAGTGATGTGGTTTCCCACTCTGTTCTATTATTCTGCCCTTCTTCCTCCTCTCCCACCTGCCGCTGCTTGCTGGAACAGAGAGTGAGCCTCTGCCTGCAACGCACACAATTAAGTGAAGAGTGATGAAATTATATCTCCGGCCTGGGCAAATGGAGGGATGAGAAGATAGAGAGGCAAAGTGGGAAGGAGGGAGAGTCCATTCTGCGTCCCTCTGGGGCCGAGGGAAATTCTATTAGGCCTTTAATAGAGCCATTGTTCACCTCCTTCCACATCAGCCTGTTACAATACAACTTCTCCTTCCAACCCTTAGAGAACTCTCTCTTATTTCTCCGTGGAAACCCTTCTCTTTCGATGAACTCTTTCCTTTACCTTGCACCTTATTTTCCTTCACTCAATTACAGCCTTCTTTCTTTATTACACCTGTGGAAATCAGACAGGAGACACTTACTGTAGCCTCGGGAAAATGCTATAAAAAGTTGTCAAATGTAATTCAAATACAGTAAACCATCGTTAACACATTCCTAACATCTCTGTTGGATGCAGAGTTATCAAATGTCTGCAGCCTTACAGCAGGTGATTAAAGCTTAACAGGAATGTGTTTTGAAAAGTCACAGCTTTTATTGTCCTCAATCATTCCACTTTCAGCAACGTTGAAGTGTTTAGTAAGATGTGACAAAATAAGGAACGTTTGACACAATTCAAACAGCGTCTTTCAGAAGCTTATAATTGGTAAAGCATTCCAGCCAGCGGCTTTGCGGCGTACAGGAAAGGATTTATTTGTTGGTCATGGGGGAAAATACCGTTAAAACATTGATTGCATTTTATGTAAAACCACATAATGTGCCCTGTTTCTATGTATGTGTCCCGTCTGCTAACCATGTGCCTGGCACACACACACACACACAACAGCTGTGCCATTAGAACATATTCAGACACTGTTAAACATGCATATTGTTGCGTTCACAACAGAGTTCATAAGAATGTCATCCTGTTATGAAAGAGAAAATCCATCTCGTCATCACAACAACAACAAGACGTCAACAACAGACAGATCCTATTGTTTAAAATGTTGTCTTATATCAGCACATATTCATGTCAGTGTTTTGTACATGCTTCCTCCCTCTGATTCCTTTGTTAGCCCAATCTGACAGGTGAGTCACTGAACCAACAGAGGCTTTATGTCATAACAGAGAGAAATATATCTACAGCCCGGCAACAATTGCACCGAGAAATCTTTACTAAGCCTGATCTGCACCTAGAGGTACGAAAACACTGCGTGAATGAAACTGATACTCATTTCAAATGCCTTTCAAAGAAGCTCTGAAACCTTGTAAGCACTTGAAAAGCTTTACATTTGAACATTGTTTATGTTCCAGGGATGTCAATAGACATGCCTATTATATAATAGAGGGGTGGTTTACAGCACATGATTAGAGTATTAGCAACTGTACACATTCATAATTATAAATATATGGGTCCAATTTATTCAAGTTTGAATAAACCCTTCCTTAAAACAGATTAATGGTGTTATCATAAAAGCAGCTTTGCAAAACAATACAATGAATATATTCCTTTGAATATCTGATGAAATATTTCTCTGACAAATATGTTTCTCATTTTAAGTATAATAATGCACCTGTGCCCTTATAATGGCCTCAGTTTGGCTGCTAAAGCCCCACAATACTTGACCATTTGCTAATTTGGCTAATGTTAGCAAACTTTAGGTTACTTTTAACTTACATTATTGAGTTATTCCTGGGGTTTTATGACTGTCTTCCACTTGTGCTATTGTCATGTGTTATTGGGCTTTGAACATCAGTTGCAGGACGATATAAATATGTGTAGTGAGACTATTTGTAAGTGTCATACATTCAGGCTTCTAGTTGATATACTGTAGCTGTTAACAGTTTGGGGCAACTCTATGGTGAAGATGGGAACAAGATGAAAAGTACCAGCCTTCTTTCTCAACCCTAACCTAGAAATAAAATGAGCACCTCTCCAAAAACTATTTATTTAAACTTGTTGCCACATATAATTCTGGACCCTGCTTCTACTGTAATTGCAAACATGCTAACCAACAGGATGATCTCTTCTGTGTGATTTGTAAGATCTGTTATCTGGACAGAGCTACAGGAAACTGTAACTCTGTCCCCATATTCTGTCTCATGAAATCTGATTAGCTTTCCGAATAGCCAAGGACAAGCATTGATGTTCTGCATCTCATAATACACTGGCTTGAGTT
Organism: Notothenia coriiceps; assembly: GCF_000735185.1. Taxonomy (NCBI): domain Eukaryota; kingdom Metazoa; phylum Chordata; class Actinopteri; order Perciformes; family Nototheniidae; genus Notothenia; species Notothenia coriiceps. The sequence goes on from NW_011354719.1 coordinate 864,411, forward strand.
TCAATCCCAGCAACCAGTCTCTGTGGTGAAAGCAGGTATAGAGTGATGATCATGATGTCACAATGATATGGCCTCTAAATAAAGGACTAATGTAATGTTGCACTGTGGATGGGAGCAGATTATTGTACTCCAAAAGATAATACAGCTCTCTAGTATGACACGGACCTTTCCCACATCCATCCAGACATCCAAGAAAGAGCCTGTGGGTTTTGGTACTTCATCCGCATGTTTTTTTGGAGATACTGATACCTTGTTAAGCAAGAGTTTCTTCCAATAGCATCTTGTGAATAAAGAAACCATTGTGCTACAGACGACTCTTGTGGAAGTTCTAAAATAACCCATATGGTCTCTACACACTTATAGGCTAATAATGCTAAACGATACCTTTCTTTTCACTAAATGGACTTTAAACAGGCCTCTGAGGATCATACAATCATTCACCTATCAATAAAATGAAAACATGCTCATTGTTAGAAGGTCCTAACTATCACCTAACATAGTGGATAATCCCACAACTCTACAATTCTTGTTTCTTTCCATTGTTTTGTTGGTATGTTCATGGTCTGTGATGACAGACAAGAGGCCAACGTCAGTTTTAGTGCTGTGGCCTGAGGCAGGATGTGTCGCAGCTTGCCTGACTGTAATGTATGTAAACTGCATTTGGGATCTTGAGTGTCAAGAGTGGGAGGGCTGCCGTTAAGTATTTCAAAGAAAACCGCACTCAAACCCAAACATCTCACTTTATAAGCGTGGGTTAGCATGAATACAGAGAGACAAACGCACACCTTGTTATGTGAATGGTTTAGAAGTGATTCATCACTCAAAAATACAGGGAACAAAGGACTTTGAACGCCCCCGTGTATCCCAAGGGTTCTGGTGGTAGCCACTGTTTAAAGGGCTTTTCTCTCAATTTAATTCAGGAAGGCTCGGATTGCTGATGGCTTTTACCATTCAGCCAATAATAGAGCTTTGCAACTAATGCTGCTGGGGCCCATCTGTAGCACCTGTGGAGGGCTGGCCATACAGCCGTCACTCTGAAACGTCCCTTCAGGAAAAACACAGCTGTCAGAACTGTAGAAATAAGATCAGGGAACATTTTATGAGAGAGTTAAGCTCGCCCTTTGTTGTTAAAATGTCTTTTGACATGTTATGGTACACGAACTAAGCAACAAATATAGTCAAATTGACCCAGAGGCAAAGTTAGAGCCCCTTTACACTGTTAATTAAAGTTAGCAAGCATATTTGGTCATCAATTAAACATGTTCCAAGGTCAAATAGTATAACATCACAATCTATCAGAATTTGGACATGTCACTTTTATGTTACTGCCATTTTTCTCCACTTCCTGTGCAGTCCCAGGCTAGACTCACTGGACCTCACAGCCTCTGATACCAATCAATTGAACCCTTATCTCAAGATAAAGACTTATCCTGTATATGGTACTTTTTGGATTTTCAAAAAAACTGAAGGGCAATGGTTTTTTTGGTACAGATTCCATAATCTACACACCTAAAATAGCATCATTTTTATTCGGATGCTGATAGACAATCCCAAGACATCAAGAGACACTTGTTTACCCCCAGGGCATTCCCTCCTTTTCACTATGGGCCGTGACCTCTTGGGCTGAGTTTAACCAAGAGGGTCACGATGTCTGTCTGGCACACTAAACAACAGATAGTCTGGCATTCAGCCCTGCTCGTCTCAATCCCATTCTCCTCTTCCCATTCCTGATTTGTTCAGAGGGAGAGCCGAGTGTCAGGTTCGGCTACAGTATCGCCTATCAGGGATTGGAGTCAGATCAAAGTGGCACAGAGAAAAGAGTGAGATCCACACCCCGACTACTAACCGTACAAAGAAGGTAAGGAGCAAACCCCTTCCCCTGGGAGTTGTAATGGGAGCGGCTGATTACCCCTGTGTACCACAGCCATTTGGACCAACCTGGGGGGGCCACAGTGGAGGATAGCATGCAGCTAATGATGAGCCCTCACATAGCATGGGCCAATGCTCCCAAATCCTTTTGGGCATTATTCCAAATGAGCTATATATATATATATATCCACAATAACAGCAAATGCCTTTCAAATGATAGCATACATATTACTCCTGTGCTGGCCCATCAAAATATATATCGTCTTATTTGTAAAACTTGTTAATTGCTGCGGACTCTACACTCAACAAACTCACATTCACCCCATCTTTGTCTGTGTTTATCTGGTGTTATCCCATATGCTGCATCGTGACGAGCTATCTTCCTCTTCCACCCTAGAGAAAATTAAGTTAGGACCGATCCGCTGCCGAATTTATCTCAAATCCTCGGCGATGCAGATCTAATTTCAGCCTCTTAGTACCACAAACAGGAAGAAGAAGCCAGTCGATAAACAGCCCATGGTCACTGTTGGAGGGAGTGAGGTGGTGGGAGAGCTGGGGCGGAGGGGAGAGAATATGGTGACACAGTGGAAAAGGAAAGTAGGGTTGTCATTATCTCCTGTCCAGTCCATCACTCACTCTATCAACCTTTGGTCTTCCGATTCCTGGGATAAACTTAATTAGAGAATGTAGGCTAATCAGCTAAAAGCATTTTAAGTTAATTGAAAATACTTAGAAAACTGCATGCAATCTGGTCTGACAAAATGACTTGAAATATGGATGAGACATTCATTTTTCTCAGTAAACATGTGTACTTGCTCAAATATGTAGATTCTGCCAACATCATGTTAGGTCAGCTTAGCACAAACACTGGAAGGGGGGAGCACTGAGGCCTGATTTCTAAATGTGCTAAAGCTAAGAAATAAGAAGTTGCACAATGATCTTTACTGTAAAAAAAAAACATCAAGGATTCACTTGTTATCACATAAGCAAAGAAATGCCTTTCAAGACCAATCTTTAGCTGCTCAATGAAAACTGTATTGCAGGTCTGAGAAATAAAGGAAGCCGTTCAGATTTGGTAGCGAAACCAGATGGCATGAGGAAGCCCTCTGGTGAACCTCTGATCTAATATTTCAAATGGACGTCTGACGGTAACAGCATGGCAGTGACAATATAATTTATGATTATGGCATTTTTATTATAATGGATTCTTATGGATATAATTCATGTACAAGCATGACCACCCACAACGTAATAGGCATTCAACATATAGCAGGAAAAAGGGGCTGTAAGATATAATTCAATATTTGGTTTTATTACACTTTGAATGTGAAATAAGACAAATGATTAACTGCATATTTTGTGTTTGCTCTTGTGAGAGGTAATTCAAAGGACAATAAAGTTGTCATAGTAAATCCATGGAACACACAGCATGGGGGGAAAGTTACGGTCCATATATTTGCAAAGTGTTGATTTTTCACACATGGTTTGCTAAGCTAATTTCATGACTCTAAGGTTTGCAGCTACAGTTCCCTGACTGCCCAACCTTCTCAGGAGTATAGTATTCACCAGGGAAATCTAATTACTGCCCACAGAACAGTAGATGGCCGGAAAATGCTTTATCAAGAGGTGTCCGATCAAAACAAAAAGATTTGTAATCGACAACAAAAACAAACTACAGAGAGCTAGTCCTTTTCTTCAAGTATACATCTCTTATTTACTTGCAATTCAACGGTTTCAATTCATTCATTTAAAAGCAGTCTTATTCATGTATTCATCAATAGAAATGTGTTTGAAGGCCTCATAACCAGACCCTGAACATCTCTTTCACACACGCTTGTAACACACTGAAGTGAAGTTGGGATTTAGTGAGATTTTTTTTGGGAATGAAAATATAGTATATTTCAATGCTTTGTATGCCGCTTATTTTTACCTCAAAACAGAAGGAAGGCTGGAATCTGGCATAAATGGACTCAAGTTCAGACGTAGTTAAACAGTGAGCTCTACAGTGGTTAGAGGTGCTGACATGATAGGCAGTATGAGGGGAATAGGAAAGGTCAAAAGTCAGACGGGACCATTCCTGACCCCACCAACACACCACACGGGGGACCATATGAGTGAATCCAATTAGGCCCTTAGCATCTTGTAAAGGTCAACAAGCTTTTACTCATATTTCGCCATCCGTCACCTTCTTTCACCATTTTCCTTTTTATTCTGATTCTCTCCTTACCTTTCTCTAGAGGCTATACAATTCCCATGCATGTTTCTAAAAACATATCAGAAAAGGGATAAGTATTAACGACAATTTTATGAAGTTGGAAACTGCTTGGTCGACAATCATTGCCAAGAAATCAGAACAAAAGAAAGTCAAACTAAATATTGTATTCAACCTTGTATGACAGGCTTCGAGATATATCAGTAAAACAAACAAATTGAGAACGTTTTCTGCAGTTACTAGCTTTTTATTTTCACTTTAAGCCATATCATGTTGGTGCAGTTTATCCAGCAGCTCTCTACATCAAGGGGGATAAAGGGATTGTCTGACAGCAGTTAAAAAATTAAAGATAATGGGACTATGCCACATATGGACGTTGTTAAGTTTGAATTCTTGTTGGTAGGTTTGAAAAGCTTGGATAAAATCTGTGAAGCTTCAGGAACCGCATTTAGTTAATTAAATTAGATACAGGATATATTAGTGAAAGGAAGTGACAGAATACATCAGACTGAAAAGAAGATATGAGAGTAACTAGGGACAGATCAAAGTGCCACATACGTTTTAGGATTATAACTTTGATTTTTAAGTATGATAAAAGAGATTTCACAATTACTAATCAGGGTTAGCAACTATTTACAATTCTCTGCTACAGTGACTGTCTGCCATTTGGCTAGGTCCACCACTTTGTTCCAGACAGAGGTATATCAACAACATTGGCTTTAACGATCCTTTGACATTTCATTTATTGCCACCACAAGGTTCACCTTCTCTACTTTTGAGTAAAATGTCAAACTGTTATGGATTAATGCCATGACAATAGTACAAACATTTATTTTTCAGCTCAGGAAATTATGTCAAAAACTGAGGTGACAACTCAACTTCTAATTTTCAGCTATCATAGGGCACATTTTTACTTTGCCTAATCAATGTAAAACAGTTAAGTCCCAATGAGACTGAGCTGTACTTTGTGATTTGTGCTAAGTGTTAGCATGGTAACAGGCAATCCTAAAAGTGTAAACATGGTAGACAACAGGCCTGTTAGCAGGCTAAAATTAGCATTAAGCTCAAAGCTGTGGACACTGAGTTTGGTTTAAATGTGAAATGATGTTAATGTGAAATATATTTATACTCATACATTTGAAATAACATTAACTGTAAGAATGCTGCAGTATCTCAAAGCTGAACAAAATAGAGCACTCTGTTCTTGTAAATCAGTATTACCACCTGTGCCATGGCTTTCTTTCACTATAGGCTTCACTAAGCCACTTACTGTAAGGCAGTGGTTCTCAAAGTGGGGGGCGCGCCCCCCCAGGGGGGCGCAGAAGCATGACAGGGGGGGCGCGAGAGAGCAGGAGGAAAAATGGTTATTAAAAAATTTTAAAAAACATATTTTGAAAAATTATTGATTCGAAAATANGCTACCCCACAGCACCCCCAAAATAGAATCTCTGGCGCCGCCACTGAGCCTGATTATTTGTGTTGGGGGGGCCCGACTTTTTTTTTTCTCCAAAGGGGGGGCCTGACAGAAAAAGTTTGAGAACCACTGCTGTAAGGTTACATTTAAAACAGACGTGTTCACTTTAAAGGGATTAGTTTTACTCACGATTTTGATGACTTGTCAGGCTTGTGCGGCTGGCTTGATGTTGTGCGTCTTGTGTGGTTAATCAAAAATAAAATACTTTTGTTTCCACACAGCCAACAAAGGAAATACCCCTTTTCAGCCATAACAAAATCTAAACAAAGGGGTCTAAACTCTAATATATTGATAAGAATACTTAGATTGTCTTTATGTTAATGTTGATCACTTTAAAAATGTCAACTGTTGAAAACGGTGTCTTGTCTACGTCTTCCGAACATGTTGCCCATATTTGTAGTTCTTGAAAGGCTTGTCCCCCTGGGATGTGTAGTCTTTTATTGTTCTATTGACTACAGAGGTCGCCGGTGGCAATGTTTTTTTGACCTTTTTCATTAAATCAATCATTACTAAATACTTCACATCACATCTAAGATTGAACTCTTCGCTGTTGGCTGTTCACGGTGTTGACAAGTGGTTTTTGTACAGTAGGACCATTCTCCCCCACTTTCCCTGACAAAGCGTATTACATGTGTGGATAGATAATGAAACTACATCAACTGCAAATCTTGACTTTACTTGTACGTACTGTTGAATGTTTCTTTGATACCAACTTAAAAAACTTCTGAACTTCTTTCCCAAACTGCATGTACAACTTTGAAGTAGGCTAATTGTATTCCAATTGAATTGTCCTACAGTAACTTGTGTATACCTGTTAAGTAACAAACCAAACTTGCCATGTCATGGAGCTCAGGATATACTTCAAAGCCTTGGCATGACATTAGATTTGTCACAAGTTTTTCACTCAATAGAGGATGCCTGCTAAATAATGGCTTGGAGAAATCAGTATATCAGTATTTCCTGTGACAAGTCTCCGTTTCTTTCTCGGATTCTTGTTCACATTGAATCTGGAAGCCTGCAAATGCCACATAAACCTAGGGATTAACCTCCCTGTCACAGGAGCTAAACTATTACATGAGAAAACCAAAAGTGATCAAACAATGATTCCAAAATAAAGACGGTGTCGGCCCTCTAGCACAATTGTGAACACATGTTTTGAATACAGAAGTAGACCATGAATAATAAGATTACACACTTACATTATTTTTCTATTAAACCACAAGATGAGAAACATGATCTGTAAAGTAATCTCGACATAATTTACATGAATTGACAGTAATGGACTGGACACCCTCTGTTCTGGGCCATGTGGTGTTGGACATATTGCCCCTCTTTGAAGTCCTAAATGTACTTTACAGCCATACCAAATGACAAATTGCATGTTGTGGGTCTGTGGCAAGTGTTATTATGTCTACTGTAAGTCTTATCCCATACTATTGAGGACACGTTGACTGACAATGATGAATTTCACCCTCAAAGAGACGACACGGAGGATATCGTCTGTGTCGGCCTTCACACCCGGCTCTACAAAGGATGTTCTGCACAAAAGAGAGAAACCCGACCTCCTAAATCACC
>NW_011354719.1:879103-886488 GCF_000735185.1 Notothenia coriiceps
GAACACCAACTGTTTGCATTGTCGGGCAAATTGCATCTTTGATTGTAAACTGTCGGGAAGGTGGGGGCTCTCCATCTCCAGCTGCCGTGTTTGTACCATCTGGGAAACGGAATGGAGTGGTTGTGTTTTAGTCCGCTAGTTTAAAAATGTGGTGGTATTGCCCTGCTTTTGTCGCTGAACCTTTTTTTTTAAACAAATGCGACCACGCCCGCTCATTCAAGTCCGTAGGTGGCTCCGTTGATTCTTGGCTTGAATCCAACAATAGGTGACCACACCGGAGAATCGAGATGTGGTAGTTTCTGTAACCAATTTCCATTTCAAACTTAAATTCCCCGCGGAGGTCAAGTCACAGGTTGTGTCCCGCATTGTCGCTATACTTATCTACCTTTGGCTGCTACGCTGCTGTAAACGGTGCACACAGAGTGTCCTGCACCTGGCTGTGATGTCAGCCCCGCCTCACAGCGCCAGCCGGAGCCACAGCTCGTCCTGGCAGCCACACGCGCTCCTAGCTAAACATGCTGCGTCACATCCTTATGTAAACAAACAGCATGTAAACGGCAATTTATCGAGCTCAGAAAAGTTATCGAGTCCATTTTTATTTATCGTACGATAAGTCAATTTATCGATTATCGCGACAGGCCTATGTGTCCATATCTTTCTGTTTTGGTGGTCATGCCACAACCGTGCACGTGAATGCATGCATGCGTCAAACATGAGTCATGGTAAAATATCTGGATTAAGAGGTTGCTTTTTCTTTGCACAGCATGAAAGAAAGGCCAAATGAATGGGTTGTGATTTTATTTTTAAGCAGAGGTTTAGTTCAATAATTTGTACGGCCCTCGGAGGATGTTGTACAAATTTAAAGGAAAAAGGTTCCCCACCCCTGCTGTAAATAATAATAAAAACCCTTGATTTATAACTTAACATCTCTGTCTCTATTGATCTGAGTATATTATAAAGAATAGCAGTTAATTGAAGGATTATAGCACAGGCCTTTGTCAGATGGTATATTACGCTGTTTTTTTTCTGCTTCGAATAGTTCTCTCTTTTTTCACCATACCTGTGTTTGCAAAACTTTTCTTTGTTTCATGTTTGCAAAAAATCCTATTTACATTAGTATAATGAGAATATTGTTTATTCTATTTGCTGGTGACAAATATTCCTATTCGTTTTGCAAATGTTTGGAATATTACCATGGGAATAGTCCCAAACAACCTTTGTATCCTGTCAGCCATGCATATTTATACATTTAATTTGTAAGAAATACGCAAGTGTTTTTGGAAAAATGCTCCTTTTTCCCTGTTGCATTTCACCAAATGTAAATTGTAAGTGCTCTCTTAAGACCACATCATTTTGCATATTATCTTTCTTGGACTCAATGTGTATTTTAAAGCCAAAACGTCTGTGTTGCATCTATTGTGTGATATCAAATGGCAACAAAGTGATTTTCTTTTAACGGATATAAAACCCTTATTGGGTATGAAACATCCAATTGATATAAGCAGAAATAAAAGTGGTATTCACAGCTTGAGGGAAAAGATGGATAACAACAGGGCCCAAAGAATAGTGTAACAGCCTCAGCGTGAGTGTGAGGAAGTGATCCGAGTGTCCTGTGGTCTGTTTCAGGGAAGAAGCTGTCTGATCTGGAGAGGGTCACCTCCCTGAAAGTTTACAATTGGTTCGCCAACCGCCGCAAAGAGATCAAGAGGCGGGCCAACATTGGTAATGTGACTGGGGGGGTGGGGGTGTTAATGAGAAACACCTTTATAACATTTCTAATTTTCTCATGCGTGAATGGCTCATAATTTATTCATTTAGTCACTTTAAAGAGCTCAATGTTTGTTCATCAGTCACCTGATATCTGTAATGACTTTTGCTTCATTTCTGTTTTTGCTTACGGCCTGCATTAACATTGATGTATTTTGGACTTGTTAAAGTTATTAACCTGCTAGTCCAATGACAATTCATCCATAATTTACATTATAAGTATATATATTATACTATATATATATATATATATATAGGCTGTCAACACGATTACCAATTTTTAATCAGCATTAATCCACAGCTTAAAAATGAATTAATCATGATAATCACCATTCGAACTATGTTCCAAAATATGCCATTTCTTTATGTTAATTGTTGTGGGAAATCGGAAAGGTAAATGAAAGAAGGCGGATATATCATTTAACATACAAGTAGTATGTTTTAAAAAATTTTAATAACATTTTCTGTGGTCAAATGATCAATCAATCAATCATCAACCGTGGGGTTTTAATTCATTACTGTGTTGATTTCTATCAACACGTAAATGTTGTATCGATGTAATATACGAGATGTACACAGCAAAAGTATTCTCCGTCGGNCCTTCCGGGAAAAGATTGTCCCACTCTTGACCTAACAATCAACATCGGCACCTCTGTTGTTTCCCCGACTCAGACTGCAAGGAATCTGGGTGTGACCCTAGATAACAAACTGTCCTTCACTGCAAACATCGCTGCTACAACCCACTGCTGCAGATACACGCTTTACAACATCAGGAGGATACGTCCCCAGCTGACCCAGAAATCAGCGCAGGTTCTGGTCCAGACTCTTGTCATCTCACGCCTAGACTACTGCAACTCCCTCCTGGCTGGTCTGCCTGCATGTGCCATCCGACCTCTGCAGCTCATCCAGAATGCAGCGGCTCGTCTGGTCTTCAACCTTCCTAAATGTTCCCACACCACGCCGCTCCTCTGCTTCCTTCACTGGCTTCCAGTAACTGCTAGAATCCACTTCAAGATAATGGTACTTGCGTACCATGCTGTGAATGTATCTGGCCCTTCCTACATCCAGGACATGGTTAAACTATACACCCCAGCGCGTGCACTCCGCTCTGCATCGGCCAAACGACTCGCTGCACCCGCACTGCGAGGGGAACCCAAGTTCCCATCAGCAAAAACACGTGGGTTCGCTATCCTGGCTCCAAAATGGTGGAATGAGCTCCCCATTGAAATCAGGACAGCAGAAAGCTTGCACATCTTCCGGCACAGACTGAAAACTAATCTCTTTCGACTCCACTTTGAGCGATAGAATTACTAACAAAGAACTGCTAACAAAGCACTTATATACTAACATACTAACTATATACTAACTTGAAATGTTTGGCTCTATGAAACCTGATGTACTTATATGATTCTGTTTTCTTCAAGGTTGTATCTTCCTGGTCGAATGTACTTATTGTAAGTCACTTTGGATAAAAGTGTCAGTTAAATGCAATGTAATGTAAAAAGGAGTTTACTTCCGGGTTTTAGGACGCGTCACTGTGGCACTCTATAGCAGCGAAAGTGTAACGTAATGATTTCTCTATGTTACAGATTATAAACAAAGGTCTACAATCAAAGTGTTTCAGGCATTCATGTTGGTATATGTGACGTATTGTTTTATATTACTTTTCTCTGTTGTGGGTGTCATCACAGTTATTTTTGTTAAGTGAAAAGCACACATGTACACCAATATAAGTGCAGTCGGTGTTAGTTTTATTGATTTGTACCTTATTCTGTTATTTTATTCAGCACTCCTTGAAATACTTGTGGTAGCCATCAATTATATTAGGAAAGAAAACATTTAGCGCTGTGTAACCACAGCAACTGTTCAAGCTCTGAAGCCAAAATTAGTAAGATCAGTGTGTCCTGGGACCCCCGGGTCATTAACACTAGATGAAACCCCCTCTCATGTATGGCCACAACACACCCACAGTGTGCAAACCTATCATTATTCTCACTGCATCTAACATGCATGAGCCATGGGTTTGCTTACATCCACACATACATGCTCACTTCCTGGCATCAATAATGTGTCTGTTTTCAGAAATAAAGGAAAAAGCTGCTAAGTTTCACTGATGACCTCAAAGATTTTTGACATGGGACAATGCATCTTTACAGCGCATGTACTGTAGTACTTTCTTTTTTTTAAATCCCATATGCTATGAATTTAAAGCACCACATTGGGATAGTGGACTATGGCGTACGAGGACAATGAGAGCTAATTGGTTCCTCAATACATGTGTATGTCACAAATTAGCAGCGTGAGGTTCCAAATTACGTTGTTGTGACAGAGAAATTAAGCAGGTTAAGGATGAAATGGCCTGGAGAAAACTCTGTGGTGGTCAGGTCTTACTACGTAAAATAAATACAGACCTAGCAGTTTATTTTAACAGTGGCTAAATAGGGGGGACTGTGAGAGAAAGAGAGAGAGAGAGAGAGAGAGAGAGAGAGAGAGAGAGAGAGAGAGAGAGAGAGAGAGAGAGAGAGAGAGAGAGGAAGGAAAAGAGAAAGAGAGGGAGAAAACAAGAAAGTGGTTTATTTTCACTGTGGCAAAATGGGTTTGTTTTAACCCTGCAGTGGAGTTGAAGCTATCCCCTGTGTGAGTCAGGCAGAATGTCAGAGAGAAAATTAAGAGAGAGGAAGGTGACAGCGCAACAGGAAGGTGTAACACAAGAAGGTACATTTAAAACTTAAGAAAGGGTTTAGGGAGGAAGAGTAAAAAAAAAAAGTTTGTGAGGCTCATATGTTCACACTTAGTGTTGGGAAATCAGAGGACGAATCAGGAGATCCCAAGTGGACCACTGCTGTGCACCAGCCAACTCTATCTCTCTTATCCTGAGTCCCTCTTTTAATCTCTGTCTCATTTTAACAGGATACACACCATTTCCCTAGTGTGAATGAGCTTTATCAAAGGAAACTCTGTTGTTGACGCATTCACAGCAACATGACGTCACAGGCCTTATTGATTCAAAACATTAAGAAACCATTTCTATCAAAGAAGCAAGATACTTGCATCATAGAGCACATTTTCACTTGACATAATACTGTAATGTGTATGCAGATCACACTTTCATGCAAGGTAGAAATGTAAACAGAATGCAATTTGATCATCCAGGGCGCATCTGAAGGTGGTTTGTTGGGCAATTGGACCAATATATCGTCCATTGGCTATTGACTTTAGCTGGTTGTTTTTGAATGTTTTTGTCATTTAGCATTCTAATTTAATGTTCTCCCTCCAAAAAAAAAGTGATTTGTGGTTAGCTGGTACTGTATAAAGTATAAAGGTCTCGCTATGCAGCAAAACTCACACCGTACTCTCACTCAGGAAACTCATCCAGTAGCACAAAGACAGTAGCAAAGAGAGACAGCAGGGAAAGTTGTATTTTAACGTTTAATAAGGGAAATGGTGAAAGAACTATTCATTCTTGATATTTTTTTAATTCATTTTCAGAATGGAAAATGTGTTAGCACCACCAAGATAAGAACAGCCATTTCAACCTTAGGATGATGCAAACTACGAGCTGGGGCTTTTATGTCGATGATATTCGTCTTTAAGTGTATTTCTTCCCAGTACAACTATGTAGTTGTAAAAAAAGCTTTGGATCTGATTTTGGCATTGAGACACTTTGATGTCTATATTGGATCTGGGTTGTCTTTGTTGAAAGTGTTTACTGATCCTAATCCCTTGAACTTTCACTAAGTCCCTCAGAACCTTGACCCTAGAAATGAAGAGGCTTATGAGGTGGGTGTTGTTCCTGCAGCGAGACAATTTAGACATTTGTCATTCCAGGTGCACTATCCTATGCACCAGTAGACCTAAGCATCAGTTTTCCCAACCCAGTCTCACAAAAAAACGTGTAATAACTACGTTGGTCCACAACTTGGGACGTAGTATTTCTACAAAAACGCCTCTGAAATTGTAGGATCCCTACGTTTTTTGTCACCATTCATTTCCAATGGCTTTGCATCTATGTCACGTGATCTTCAAATTTCTCCCTGCAGTAAAAAAAAACATGGCCGAAATTCGTTTTATTCTCGGTGGAAAATGCCTATTTTAAGGTTAGTTTGGTCAATAAAACGCGTTTTGATGGCATTTGATGCGAAAAATCTGAGTTGTTATTTCAGATCATGTGTGCAGTGGATGTACATGATCTTTAGTTTGCTAGTTATTACGAAGATTACTTCAGGAAATTGTGTCTATTCAACGTTTTCATTGTTACCAAGGTGATTGCTAGGGACGCTGCTAGATACGTTATTTTCCCCTGTGCAATTATCCATTTACTCAACAATAACACATAATTATCCTTGTGTTTATTTATTTGTTTGATTAATAAACACAAGTTGGAGTCCGTCAGGACCGAGGGTCGGAGCAGCTCATTTGTTTTAGAGAATATTACACCCGGAAGTAAGTATTCTTTCCGCTTCGCTTGACAAACCCCTTGATAGTCCTCCAGCTCTGTGATTGGATGTTTGAGTGTGCTCCGAGGGTTACGCCAAGCGTCGAACAGCACTTGAAATGGGATGGAACCACGGCAGACTGTCCAAAACTCGATTTGAACGGGTCCACCCCGTACCAGCTAACGGGTTAACAGTTGGTCTTATGTCTGTGACCCCTCCTGTTGTTCATTGATAAGCCTGAAACATGCACTTGTCAAGGTTCAGAGGCAAATTTTGCAAATATGGCAGGAGCCATCGATCATCTTAAGATAAGATATACTTTATTGATCCCAAGTTGGAAACATTTTCGTTACATCAGCATGTGTAACAGTTGTAAATATGCAGTGGTGTTTATTTGTAAATCATTTAGTATAATCACACAAATTCTGTTTTTTATATTTAATAATTCTGTGTTCTTTATTTATTGATTGTTCAATACCTGACAAGATCGGAGATGAAAGACTTGGGTCGCAGGTTCCTTAACAGTGCATTACAAGACATCTATCAATATGTGTGTACCTCCACCATTAAACAAATTCAGCACATTTTATACTCATCACTAACATTCTATTAAGAGTAATAATACTATGTATAATATCATGTTAAAAAGTGCTTCAACATAGTTAACATCGTTGGAGGTAATACAACATTATTGAAGATGTTCTTGTAGCACTGTGAGGAACCTGCGACCGCAAGTTTTTTCATTCAATGCATACATCCGTAGTTGCGTATATGATATGTCAATAAACCTTAGAAATCGTGAAATTTGAAGGGATGTTGCAAAATAGTCCCTATATACAGTTGTATTAACTATTAGTAGAGAAAACGAGTAAGAATATACTTTATAGGGGAGCTATTGAATCAATTAATACACAAGATATGAAATTCAATAATGTGGCTGTAACCACTAGGGCCTTTATCAGTTGCGCCACCGTTAGGGTGTACGCGCCCTATTTACAATTGGATCAGAATATAAAGTCAGCCGAATTCCTGTTGATACTGCAAGAAGACGTATGTGTGAAATAATGTAAGATGTTGTTTAATTGCTGATATATTTATGGAATCCACCTCACATTTTCGTTTTGGTGGCAGTTCCTCATGTTGTTCTAGAAGTCTTCTCATCAGGGCTCTAAAATAGAGATA
>NW_011354719.1:886533-888067 GCF_000735185.1 Notothenia coriiceps
CTGTGTATCTATGGTTTGTTTTGCAAAATTAATCCAGGTTCGATTTTATACCGAAGGTGTAGGGACGATGCCAGGCCGCGCTACGCGGTTTTTTTTTTTAAAAGAACCCTCCCCGGTGGAAGCGCGCCTCCTTGGGGCCGAGGCTTACTCCGCTTGATACCTCTACTTCTAAATTTTTTCTTTCATGGCTCAAAATACAAGATACGAAACATTTTCAACCGTGCAACAAAATATAAATAGTCCTACAAGTACTTTTATTTTATTTCCTTCTTATTTTTGTCTAAGCTCAAGGGAGCCAGAGCAGAGGGCTTAAAGGACCGCATGCGGCCCGTGGGCCGCGGGTTGCCAACCCCTGAGTTAGACAGTGAGAGGGAGGGGCATATTCGGGTTTTGTCCCACATGGCTCAACACGGCTCAATAGGCACACACTGTAGACACTAATTAGAAGAACACAGACTAAAACAGCAATGTACAGACGAATCAGATGATTAAACATGATCTTAAAATATATTTTATATATTTATTTTTTGCATTTGTTTGTAATCATTATTTTTAATACTTTCTGCTGACACTAGGTGGGGCTGTGCCGTCTGACCTGTCGCCACTGGCTACATTGAAGGGTGGAATTGACAACACATCTTCAGAAACATAATTTGCTTCAGATATAACTCATAGCAAATAAAGTATACAAATATAAGTAATAAAAAGATAAAACACTGGCATGTAATTTACGTTAGAATAAATAAAATGGTTTTGAATAATAGATGAGAGTAAAATCTAGGTCACTTTTTTTGTATGAATTTATGTTTCATCCAATCACAGAGCTTGTTGACTTGAGATTTGTCAAAGCGGACAGGCGTCGTCAAAACCATAGCTGGGGATTGTGGGTAGTGTAGTCTCTTTGACGCTCCACATTTCAGAGAAAACAAGTTGTTTCTCAGAATTGAAGGGGAAAAACACAAAAGCATTGTACACAATTTAAACCTATCAATGTTGTTTAATCAACAAAGGTAATCTGGTGTTTTTTAGTTGATGAGTAGTGGAGATATCACTGTCAAATCAATCGACAGTAAGGAGAATACTTACTTCCGGGTGTACAATTCTCCGTTATCCAATGGGAATGGACGCTCACATTGCCTTTAAGAGCTGCCGACATAAATGGATGCGGTGCTTCCATGAGCGCCAAATACCGCCGCCGATGGGAATACATTGCAATCAGTTGAAAGCTCTTTGCGTCCGTTTATGAAGCTGAAGGAGCCTTGGTGCGTCACAACTGCACGCCACGGGACCCTGACCAAGCGTCGCTCCTGGACGCTTAGGGAGTGAGAGTGTGTTGCTCCCTCACATGTGAGGAGCTGAAACACGTTGATGCAGGATTCATTTAAAGAAGGGAGAAAACTGTGTGTGTGTGTGTGTGTGTGTGTGTGTGCGCGTGCGTGCGTGCGTGCGTGCGTGCGTGTGTGTGTGTGTTACCTTGAGTGTGGTGAACATGATACCGTGCTCTCCGTGCTGCACGCAGGGGTCCATCAAGTCT
>NW_011354719.1:888112-907853 GCF_000735185.1 Notothenia coriiceps
GTCAGAGTCTCTCTCAGTCTGAGGCTGTAGTTACTAAGTCTCCCCCTGCAGTCTCGAGCTGTAGTTATCAGACGTCTCTCCAGGTCTGAGCCTGTAGTATACACCGCTTCAGATCTGAAGTGTAGTGTAGTCGAGTCTAACCCCGGCCCCCCCCCGGTCTGGGCTTGGCGTAGTTACAGAGCCCTCTCCTCACCGCGCTGTAGTTAGTCAGAGGCCTCCTCTGTCTGAGCTGTAGTTATTCGAGCCTCTCAGTCTGAGCTGTAATTATCAGAGTCTCTCGAGAGGTCTGAGCTGTAGTTATCGAGTCTGTCAGTCTGAGCCCGTGCGGTAGGGGGACAGAGTCTCTCAGGTCTGACTGTAGTCTATCCAGCCAGCTCTGTCAGTCTGAGCTGTAGTTCTCAGAGTCTCTGTAGTCCGTCGAGTTACTCCAGAGTCCTGCAGTCTGAGCTGTAGTCACTCGAGCAGTCTTCAGTCTGACTGTGAGTTCTTCATTCGCGAGGTTGAGGCTGTAGTGTATCAGAGCCTCTCAGTCTGAGCTGTAGTTATCAGAAAGCCTCTAGTCTGAGCTGTAGTCTATCAGAGCCTCTCAGTATAGATGGTAAAATGGACCTGTATGTACTATTACCGGCTTTATCCAGTCTTTAAGACCCCTCAAAGCGCTTTACATACTACATGTCATTCACCCATTCACACCCATTCATACAGAGCAGTGTACCTTACTCTAGGACCTAACATTCACACACATTCACACACCGTTGGCCATGCCATCGGGAGCAACTCAGGGTTAAGTATCTTGCCCAAGGATACATCGACATGTTGACTGCATGGGCTGGGATCGAACCCACAACCTTCTGTGTGTGTGTGTGTGTGTGTGTTGCTCCAGGTTGTTCAGTCTTTACTTGGCTTTGTGGCACTAGGATAGGATGGATTGTTAGGTATTACTTGGGTACATTTTAATTTATTTGACTATAGTGTGTGTTTACTACTTAACCATGTTGGTCTTGTAGAACAGGTGATTCATGTATGTAAGAGCCTGGTTAGAAAGTATATTAAACAAAAGATCAAGAATCCCATATCATTTCAGGGGTCTTCCTAATAAACTGTAGAGCTAGATCAAAGTAAAAAAATGCAACTTCTGCAAACTGCAAAGATGTCTAATGACTCCTGAACGTCCGAACCGAGATCCACACCAAGGTTTGTGTTCAGATCCACTGTATACATTTGATCCATTTAGTTTTGGTTTCACATTGCAATTATGCAACCATGCTAAAGATCTATAAAATACACACCTACATCCTGTCATTACCAACGTGAGCTGTGCCTCTTTAAACCTGTTGATGGATGGGTTTGTAGAAGGTGTGTATCTGATATTGGCGTTTTGTCAACTCCTACTGAATGCTGCCGCCTGTTGCATTCTTTAGCAGATACAATCAATAGATAAAAGTGGAAAAACAGATTAACTTTGTTCCCTCTATAACAAGTCGTTATGACGACCAGCAGCACCTTTGTTCACTGATGTTGCAGTTTCCATATATCCAGGTTACATTGCATTGCTATCTGACGCTTTGTGAGATTTTTCAAACTGACTTTTTTTAAGGCCCAGATACACTGAACCGAAATCGGCAGTAAATGGGAGTCGCACCGTCGGGTCTTTTCTGCCGACCTGACGCCTTTTCTTGCCGATTCAACATGTTGAACGCTATTTGTTGTTTGTTGGTTTATATCACGGAGTCTGTTCTTCTTCTCTGTTTTCCGGTTGTTGCCTCTTTTGAATGATGAATACACACTACCGCCGCTTGCTGGTAAGGAGAGTTATTGCCACTCACGCATGCGCAGTTCATACGTGCTCGGCTCGGATTTGCCGTGTGTTCCAGTGCGCGGAGTCGGCAAATACGCAGGAGAGTCCGGCGACGCAACAGTCGGTGTCGGCGTCGGCGACTTCTCAGGTGACTGGCCGGTGTATCTGGGCCTTTAAGGTTGCCAACCGAAATGCTTATTAAAAAATGATTTTTACATTTAGTCCTATTTTCCATTTCTCAACCATAGCCTGCTGGAACTTCTAGTAATTGGTCTTAAAGTCTCACACAGAAAAACAAACCGAACCATGGTTCAATTTAATCCTGGACCCAGATTCCCATATTATTTTTCTTTCTATAGCCTTCTGGTGATATGATTGTTGCGTGCAGGTAGGGCTAACGGCGAGCTAGCTGTTAGCACAACCGATTATTCACATGTTAAATACAAATCATGTGACGTGGGTGTAATCTGAGTTGTGTAAAGGCATCCTGGAGTGTGCAAAAGTTACAAGACCATATTTTCGTAAGAAATTTGCTGAAAGCTGCCAGTGTCTCACAGTAAAATACGGAGCATTACAGATCAACAATTCTCCCAGTTCTTTTGTTTAAATTAATGCTAAATGAATTATGCATGTTAAAATGCTACATGCAGCACATTTAACCTGAACTAATGTACTGCAAATGACACACTTAGCCATATACACAGAGAAACCCGATCCATGTTTGATATATATTCAACATTTCAGAGCTTGCACCTTCTACGAAACAAAGCATAAATCACACGAGGTTAACATTGGGTAATATTCATTAATAGTGAGTTGGGTTTGTTTGAGTTTCCTGCATGATTTATCATAATAACAACTGCTCTGATAAATGGTTTCAATTGTATAATCATTTTTGCCACGCCTCTGTTGACACTCAAGTCTCAGAGGAGTCATTTTTCAATAAGGTAATAGATTTCAGACACATAAATTAAGAGCTTCCTCAAATTTGTAAAGCTTTTTTAAACAAAGACACTTTATTCTGCAATAAATGTGATCTTGATTAATGCTTTTCCCTGACTCTTTGTTATTTTGAGGGGGAAAATGAGAAGAATGGAGGATTTTGGGTCATATTCTTACGTTGGTAGTAAAGTTAGTACCAGAAACCACCTGGGCTAGAGGTTTGTAATCAGAGAATACATCTCATAACTCTCACATGCACTGTGCCAAGATGTAAAAACAATACTAACTCATATAAAAAGTTTGGTGAGAACGTCCACATGGCCTACGGGGCTCCAAGTAGAACGAGTGCCTTTTCCTGAACAAACAGTGAATGTGTGTGAAAGAAGGAGAAAGTTAGATGATTCACGTTTTTAGATTAAAGCTGCATCTATGTGACAGGCGGCAAAACAGCTCTTGTCCCCTAGTTCATATTATTTAAACTCTGACCTCGTTACTGCTTACCTTTCAACGCGCCACCAATCAGATAACAGCTGTGTGTAGCGCCGCAAGCTAGCAGGGGAGATAGCTAGTAAATATAGACAAAACGCTTTTCGCACTATTGGTTATTTAGAAATGTACACACAGTGCTACATTTGTTAAACTCATTCATTCATTAACTGTACCTAATCATTCCCTAAATTGCATTAGTAAATGTAGTTATGGATGTCTTGTTCAGGTATGCTACAATATAACACATGGGTATAAGAAAGAAAAAGGGGGCGGGGCTTAATCTCGACAAACACTAGTAATGCCCTTTGGTCAACCCAGATCCCAGGTGTTAAAACTTGTCAACTGAACCATACTCGAGGGTGTTTTATTACTGCAATCTATTTCCATCACACCTAAGACTGCAGTATAAAAAAAACATCTGTCCTTTCTTTCCTCAGCCATGTAGCGGGTATGATAGTTCATCAAGCAGACAAGTGAAAACACAGAGAAGTGTGTGTTTCTTCACAACGCCTGAAGCCTTCAGTCTGACCTTCTCCCCTCTCCATCTCCCTCTCACCTTCTCCCTCTCTCCTCTGCCCTGGGGCAACGATGGGTGGGGCCTTTAGGAGAAGTGAGCGAGGGGGGCCCCCTGGCATCACCCATACCAAGGCTCCGAAAAGAAACAAAACCCCCAAAGAATGATGGCTGGCCTTGACGTTGTTGAGACAGTGCTCGGGCCGGGAGAAATGAGGTAAATATCAATGGCGGTGGTCTCACATAGCCCATTAGTCACTGTCTGCAGCTCGCTGTCTGAGCATCAGCTTAGAGCGGCCCCGGGGTCCGCACCACCACCACCACCACTGTCCTCCTGGAGAATTGTACCCAGGCGAAAATAAAGCAACCCGAGCAGGGCATAAATCATTAGGAACATTTGTTACCTCGGGTAATTGTGCTTCATTCATCTTCAGGACTTTTTCCATTTGTCAACTCCCAGAGGCGGCTGCTGCTGTCAGCTGAGCAGTCTGTGCTGTAGGTGAGCGGGAGAGGAAGTTCAGGAGAGGAGGCCTGCAGGAAACTCTGACACACAACACAGTGCAGGGAAACTACAGCAGGAGGCTGTTCAGGTGATTTAGCAAATTCGAAATCTGTGATGCAATTGATGGCTATAGTGTATCTGTTTGGACATGTGAGCATATATATACACTGGAAACACAACTTGTTTTGCTGTAATAACATAACTTTACATTTAGCATACGAAATGTAACAAATGCAAATATTATATTGGTTAGAGACCCTGATGGAGAGCAGTCCTGATGAAGCAAACAAAAGGAGAAAGAACCATTACTTTTCCATGATACGTTTATTTACTTGCGTATGGTATATGACTGTATATATTTTAAATTACTAAGTTGCATATTTGGTGTGGTCTGTTTCTCTTCTTAATATTTATGCATTTCCGATTCCTCTCCAACATGCTAGCAACAGATTAATGCTAATGCCAGCATGCTAACATTCACACAATGAAAACTCTACCACGCTGATGTTCATTGCATTCTTTGCTTACCATGGTTTCCATCATAGTTTAGCACATTAGCATGCTTAGATTATTTGTAGAAACCACTCAAGTTGTTTCCTTCCTGAAGGAGGTCTAAAATGGCAAATGGACATCGTTTCGCGGAAGTCCATCCAATCGTCAAGATATATGTTGAGTTGTTAAAGTATTTCACATCATTAGCGATAGTAGGTAGACAGTTAACAATTCAATAGGATCACATTTCTCGGGACCATGAATGTATGTTCCACATTTTATAGCGAACCATTCAGTCTTCAAATGGGTGGACCTATTTATGTGACTGTGTCTATAGCCCCCCTGATGGTGACGCTTAAAATCGATAACAAGAAGGGAAAAGTTGACATACCAAATACCAAAGCACCATTTATGTCCCTTCCCATTGTCAACGATTACAATAAATACTGCAAGTGCCTGTTGCTCTGTAGCCTCATCTGACACTGCATAGAAAATAAGTGCAATTCATTTGCGGTTGACACATGAACAAGCCCTAAAACATCTTAAGAAAGGCAGAGAGAAGCTGAATGAGCTCAGGCTGGGGGTGTGTTTTAATGTGTATTGTGATCCGCCCTTTAGGAAGGCATCTATTAACACCAATTGTAACCTCACTACCTTGGAACCTGTCTCCAGCTGTTAGCACCCTGCCACCTCCATTCACCTCAGTGACACACACGTCTTTAACACACCGTTGTCTCGAACTTACACACACGTTGATCTACGTACCCACATACAGCACCAGCAGCACTTTACTGAACAAAAGGCAATCTTAGATCTGGTGACGTTTCCTTTTTTCTTCTTCTTGATGCGCCACTTCATCTGTCCTCATAAGGAAGTTAAGAGAAGAGGGGGGAGAGAGAAGGAGGTAAACAGAGAGGCATTCAGGTAGAATACAACTTTAAAGAAGGCTACAAACACATGGGTATTATTTGTGGCCTTGTATGCAAACTGAATGGATGTTGATTACAAACAGTTGAACAAAATTGAATTGATTCTAGATTCTGAATATCAGATACATAAATGTTGTGCTGGCTTTAACAATACCATTTTGAACAGGCTTGCAAACCCAAGAAAAAGTGATAACATTTTGAGTGCTTGTTTTCTCTCTCCTACACTTGGCTTGCAGACAAACTCTAATACTACCGATAGCACACTTAGAAGTCCCATTAAGACGTGTAAGGTGCAGTTGCCACGATGATGTGAGCATCAGTGGGAAGGTGTGATACATTTGTGGTTTTTCCAAAGGGGTAAAATGCATCAAGGCCCTGCAAGTAGTGAAACAAATGAAGGTTTCTAAATCTGTCTCATTCAAAATAACAAGGGGCGAACCAAGCTAATGTTAGCTTACTTTTACAATAACTTGCAAGTGATACCAAACAAATGTGCTTAAATCAGTTCGCTTTACAACCATGTGTTCAAGCATGGTCTTGCTTCAAGTGCAGGTGCAACAAGTTTGCATGTGTAATAAAAAACAAAAAACAGTGAAAATCGACACAAAAGAAGCCAAATGCCTGGTTCCTACATTTCCCATAATGCCGCCCAATAGCATATAAGTCCCTGCCTTGTTTTACGTTTAGCTGATGCCTTTATCCAAAGCGGCTAACATACATTTCAATGACCTATAAACCAAGCCGACGAGAGTATTTTGGGATACATTGGGAGAAATGTCCGTCCACAGAATGCAATTTATATCTCTCTAAACGATCATTAAAAGGTCAAATTGTCAATTTATTAGGCAAACAAGGACAATTCATTTCCAGGATATCAAGGGTGTGGATGTGATTAAGAGAAGAAGGGTCGCTACAAAGAAAAGGAGAGACACACTCAGAGTGTTTTCAGGTCTTCTGAGGATCGAGCCCACGAGTGTCTGGGTGGCAGCTGCTGACAGGTGAGGATGTCTTTTATCAACAGGTGTTAGGAAGCCGGTGGAGATATGAAGACAGATAACGCAGGCAGGTAGCACAAACAACTCAGGAGGAGAGTGAGGAAGATGGAGGAAAACCGCAGACGAGGTGTGTGCACAACCGCAGCCACATTCTCAGCCTGCAAACACCCTTTCACCACTTCCAGTGTCACCCCCTCCCACACACACTTATCTCCCCCAAATCTGAAGGAGGCGGATGCTCTGAGGATCTACTCATCGCCAGCTCGGGCATAATTAGTGGAAGACATGCAGCCAGCCGCTGCCCGAGCTCACTAACACACGTTTGGTCCCAAAACAAACAAAGCAGCCATCTAGAACAAACAGTGGTAATGCGCTGAAGTCAACCCTGCATCTTATCAGGAGCTCTTCACACACTCCTGAGCTCTGTGCATGAAGTTTCATTATAATGTTACATCAGATACAAAGCAATGCAAACACAAAGTGGGCCGAAGCAATGCAGGCAGGTTTATTTATACACCACTTTTGAACAGCAAAGAAAATCAAGATCGCTTGATAAAAAACTTTAAAGGGGGCCTATCCTGGTGTTATGGGTTTTCCCTTTCCTGTACTGTTACATAGGTTTTTGTGCATTTAAATCAGGGGTGTCAAACTCAATTTCATCGCGGGCCACATTAGAATTATACTCAGAGGGTCGGTGGTAACTTTAAGACTGTATAAATATACATAGATAAATATACATAATAAATATAAAATAATGTATTATTTTACAATATTTCCTCTGCATTGGATTATTATCGGATAACTTCATAATTAACTACGTCTGAAAGCAGAAGTCTAGGGAAAATAATTGCAAGTCTCTTCATTGCGCATGTTACAAAATGAGATGCATTGTGGGACANAGGCCTCTCTCATCTTTTTAAGTGGGAGAACTTGCACAATTGGTGGCTGACTAAATACTTTTTTGCCCCACTTTAGATAAATATACATAATAAGTATAAAATAATGTATAATTTTACAATATTTCCTCTGCATTGGATTGATTTTTATCGGATAGGGTAATAACTTCATAATTAACTACGTCTGAAAGCAGAAGTCTTGGGCAAATCATTGCAAGTCTCTTCATTGCGCATGTCACAAAATGAGATGCATTGTGGGACATGTAGTTTATGGGCAACGTTCTCCTGTAAATCGGCACGTAACATTATAATAAACGTATTATATTCTTTGCAAGCTCTTGTGGGCCACACAAAATGAAGTGGCGGGCCGGATTTGGCCCCCGGGCCTTGAGTTTGACACCCCTGATCTAGAGAATCCAAACAGTGTTTATCATGGTTGACACTTGGGTACATCTGGGTCAAATTTGACAATTTGCCCGCAACCATGGTTTATTTAGTAAGTGTTCTGAAGCATAAGCAAACTTTCCTCATTGTTCTCTTTAACATCTACAGTTCCCTGGCATTTTGAGCTTAGTAACAGGAGGAATTATTTCAAATGTAGGCCCTTATTGACCTCACAATTCTCTTTACAAGAAGACACTTTGAGAGTTTGAATTATATTCTTAGATGCTTAAAAATGTTTTGGTTCTGATTGTTCTACCTTTTCCCCAGGATGTAGTCTTCCTATAAGATTTCTGGAAACGTCAGTGTTGTACTCTCTTACACATTTACTGAAACAACACTTTTCTGTATAATGGTCCTTTAAGTCTGCTACTGTTGCATCCCCACATAGTTTTTAATCAGGCTCACATCAATTAAGTGTGAAGCACATGAACCTGTAGCACGAGGAGATGCTTCTTCGAGAGATTAATTACAGTTATTTCCTCTTTGCATCATAAAGACCATGCCACTGATAAATTGCCAACGCATTAGAGTTGTGTAAAGACCATAGACTGTGCAAAAGACCAATAATGGTATCCTGACGCTGACAATGAATCATTGCACCTTGACTAAACGGGTTCTGAAAGGCTTTGATCAAAGTGATTCCTTGTCTGAATGCAAAGAAACGCAAATGCCACTACTACCAGCAACATCCCATCCTAACTAATCCCTGCCGTAAAGGAGATTGTGGTTAAGTGCCCAGATTGACTGTGCCGTAGAGAAGAGCAGAGCTTGTTGATTTATGGAGTTATTTTCTCTGAGAAACAACTGCAAGGTCAAGTGCTGTCAACACATTATGACATGCAGTGATATAGCTAGAGCGTTTGGGATTTAGTGTACCAGTATCAAAGGTCTTCAAAATGATGACTGTCCCCCTCCTCTGATCCATCACCATAATGCTAATCAGGCTTGTCCCCATGACGGGAGGCAGCGCCAAGCCACATCACTTCAAAAGCCTCATTTGTGCCAGAAAGCCATTCAGGCTCAATTCCCCATGAATTATGGCTTGACTTTGGATTTCTCAGTTCTACTGGGTTTTAGATAATTTGAAAATCTTTGAGGAATGTAAGAGTTAAACAAATGCAATGCAGACATTTGTCTTGTTGGTGTATTTTTGACCTAGGTCTATGGGGGAGGCATTGCTAGTCATATTGAGCTAATATCAGTGACGTGCATGGGGAGCCAGTGTTCCACGCCAGCAGCATGAAACCCATTTATCTCTCTTACGCTGTGCGTGGCATCTCTTTGGGGTGAACAGTAATTTATACCACAAGCAACGACAGGCAGAGAAATACCTCACACGTTTTCAACGGCGATACGAGAGGGGCTTGTCTAAACGTCCCTGTCCTCCATCTGTCTCCATTGGCCTTTGGATATGCACACTTGAATCTCCTAAACCAAAGCTCTCTGGCACCAGCTTCTTCTGGATGGCCCTATAGGCAGACAGGCCGAGAGCACTTCACTTCCTCCCACACTCATCTGCACATTTGAGTGGTGGGATGTGGCCAGGGGAATGCAAAGTGGGACTGGTCATTTAGAAGTAATGTATCACTGAAACACAATCAGACTTACAAGAAAGCACTTTCACACAGCGAAGATGATTATTATTATTATTATTATATTTATTTTTAACTAATGGTGATATCGGGTAATTTTATGTAAATCATGGAGACATTTTTAACTTCAAAATAATTATGGAAAGATTAAAAAAATAAATGCACTACTTGTGTCAAGTGTGAAAAATGTAAGTAAAGGATAAAAGAACCCTGAATAAATGGGCAAATAGCAAAGGTAGATGTCACGATAAAGGGCTAAAGCAGAGGGTTTGAAGAGCATGACAGAATGATGTGACTCATATGCCATAGCCTTCTTAATATCCGATCACAACCCATTTGAACAAATATGGGTACTGCTGGGCAACGGTGAAATAAAATGGTTTGTAGTGGAGCATCGTCTGTATGCAGAGAATTCAATCCAAATGTGTTTTGGTTCTATTCCACATACTACACAAGCTCTCTTTAGCGACATCCCTTCCAAATAACAATCATAACACATTGGCTATGACCAAGAGACAGAGAAAGTATTCAAGGTACTGTATCAAATGGGCCAATATGGCAAGTACTTGCTTCTTTTTAATTGTGTTGATATGTGTAAATACTGTCAAATACAACAGTGGTGTAGCCTTACAGTACATTTCCAGTTTGTGAGCCTAAATAACAAACAATAGCTGCAAGTGTTTCTTCCATCGACTCTTCCTGCCTGGTAAATGCTTTTTTCTTTTAACCCTTAGATGCACGAGTGACTGGACCCTACTCTCTTCCATAAATGGGTCTAAAAGGACCCGTATTAGAATAATATGTGTTTTTATGCCATTTTTGTCATTTTGGTTAAGAAAAATCACTTGTATAATATTTTGTATTATATTTTGGTTCACACTAGGAATATTTTATATTTAATTTTTCACAATTTATCATTTTTGTTTACATTTTGAAAAAAAACGTTTTCAACATATTGTTGCAAAGATCTTAGCTATTCTGAGACTCTCACAGTATTCCAGTCCCTTTTCAAAACTCATCTCTTCTCCTCTTGTCTACTCATAGCCCCCCCCNTTTATTGGTTTAGGTCATTATGGGGATGTACATTTAATTTAAATTCATAACAGAAAGACATTTGATGACAGTATGTTGGATTTCTGTATTCATTTTTCAGCTTGATAATATCCAAGCACTGGTGGGTCAAACACCTGAGGGCCCAGGAGCCCTGAGCGTAGGCTTGAGGGGTGGGTTGATACCCACCCCTCAAGCCTACGCTCAGGGCTCCTGGGCCCTCAGGTGTTTGACCCACCAGTGCTTGGATATTATCAAGCTGAAAAATGAATACAGAAATCCANTCTGTTACCCTACATTATATAAATCCATCAGAAGCTGGGATTTAGAGCACTTTACCTTTGGGAACAGAACACAACTTTCAACTTCTCGTGAGAGTGGAGAAAGACCAAAATATGTTAAAAAACTGCGTCCTTTTGGCCGTGTCATCATACTCATCCTCTCCTTCTGCCCAAGCCAACAAGGGCATTTGGTACGGAGGGGGAGGAGCAGCTTTTCCTTCAATGGTGGAACTGATGAATCTGATCAGAGAAGTAGACTCCTCTGCTGCCTCGACAAGTCCCCCAGCCTGCTGACAGCGGCTTCTGGGCCGTCTGCTGGATGTATGTCCTCAGGATCCTGCTCCTCCAGTCCACTGATGACCGCTTCCTAGTCGAGTCCTAGACGAGAGATGTCCTCCAAGGTCCTAACCGGAGGTTTCCCCGCTGCACACTGGCTCCAGTATTACCAGCTGTCCCCCTTTTCTGCTAGGCGGACGGCATGAGATGTCCTCTGGGTCACACCGTGGGGGCCGGAGAACCGGGGGTTGAGCCACCTAGGCCTGATGACCTTCAGCCAGACGAACTCCGCTGTGTCGGCGTCCTNGTAAAGTGCTCTAAATCCCAGCTTCTGATGGATTTATATAATGTAGGGTAACAGACACAGTGTCAAAGAAGGACAGTAGTTATGTTTCAAATGTGTTATGTAAGTTGATCTTTTGATTATAAGATCAAAAGGGGGAATTGAGGGAGGCAGAAAGTTTGATATAGTGTATTTCTGGTATATTCATTTTAATGTCACCTTATATAGAATGTGTGTTAAACTTGTGATTTCTGCCTTGAGTGACTTCTGCCTTGCGGATACCAAGAAGAGGCCCCTTGAGTCTCTGTTAATTATCAATAGTCCTTGCAATTAACAGGGGAATTCCCAGAGACATTTTCCTTAGATATAATGAAGTTAAATTCTTGTTAGTTAATGATGCACATCCTGCAGGCCTTGAGAATTGAGTCACACAGTTAAACGAGACCATAGTCCTTTGTTCTCATTTTTAAATGTATTCATTCCTAGTAAGTTGACTTCAAGGTGAAAGGAATTTCACAGAAGCCCTTTGATACGATGGCCTCGTAAGAACTCAGATGCTCAATTCCGTTGCTTGGTAATCTTCTTTATTGTTAAGAAAACCAAAGCTATCAATAATGACTCCTAGGCTCTACTAGGATTCTCCATATAATCACTAGGTTCAACTAGGTAATGTAACATGAATCTCTGGTAAACAGGCATAGAGATAACGACATCACAAGACGAACNATATTATATATTTATATATGTATATTTATATAGTTACAACCGGCCCTTTGAGTGCAACCATAATGCTAATGTGGCCCGCGATGAAATTGAGTTTGACACCCCTGGTCTAGCAGGTGCCACACGGACAGGAAGTGCCGACACCTGGAGAAAGAGAGTAGAGTAATTAACATCAAAAGACAGATATACAAAACACTAAAACACAACAGCTAACAGGATACTATTGCTAAAACCTTACATTTTGTGCTTCTACTGTGACAAGCTTCCATGGGGGGGGAGGGGGGGGAGTGTGGGAGAGAAGCTCCCTCTGGATGGTACACAGAGATTATTGCCTTTTCAGACCAATAACATGCAGAAAATATGGTTTGTTGCAGATATGTGGAGCATTATAAGTTAACGCTGCTTCTTCATGTTTAGTTCAGATATTTAACGTCATCCCTCACAATACAAATGACACAACTTCATACTCATTTATTAGAGCAGCAGCAGTTACGATACGATACAATATACTTTATTGTCCCTGTTAGGACATTTGTTCTGGGCTCCGTCCTGCAGTTCCGCTTACATGCATATACGAACATAGTAGACATTAAGAGACATACACATATCATCAGTCATACACCGTTTGAACAAACACAATACACAGACGCACATACTGGCAATGGCGACCTATTGCACTACCCCTCATGGCCAACATTTCATTACATTTGACTACATTTCATTTCATGTGAATGTTAAGAAGCTTAATGGACATAGGTAGGAATGAGTGCTTAAAGCGGTTCAGCCTGCTCTTGGGAACCCTAAATCTTCTACCAGAAGGTAGGAGCTGGAATTCTGGTGAGTATGTGGGTGGGATCAGACACGATTTGTTTTGCCTGTCTGATAATGGACAGCTCGTATATGTTTTGGAGAGATGGGTGTTTTTTAACCCCCATCATTTTCATAGCAGTCTGTACCAGACGAGCGATCTGTGACTTAGACTGCACTGTCAAGTTACCATACCAGGCAGTAATACCATACCTAATGATGTTCTCCAACACTGCAGTTGGATGTAAAAAGGACATACTGTGCAATTGAATGAGGTACGTGGAGATGTTTTGCCATATTTTTCTCCTTTAGAAGTTGATTGTATTAAAGGAATGGAGTGTAACTATGAGCTGCAGTACTGAGCTTTCCTTGTATTCCCAGTTTCAATGTCCGTTCCTTAATTGGCTTCTTCAGTGAACACATGGCTGGAGCCCAACAGTTAAACCTGCATCACAATCTCTCTTTGCTTCATTGTAAAGCAGTCCGTGGAGGATATCCCTCTCCTATGTGCTGTACACTTAATGAATGTGTGTGCTCAAGCAATAGATTTCCTTCACATTCAGTGTTTCATTTCCTATGGCAACAAGACATTTGCTGCATGCTTTTTATGAAATGCTGACCAAGGCTTAGGCTGATAAAATTGTAGTTTCTAGATTATTCTAAAATCACATCAGATCTGACTATCAGTGCTTTAAGGCGTGAATCAATGTCAGGATCTGATAAGCTGCTGACTTGGCTGTCAAAGTCCTTCCTGTTCTACTGGATATTCTGCACACTCTAAACACATTACCATCAAACAGTATCATAAGAGGCACATAATGGGCTCTCTACAGACTAATTATATACTAGTTTAACTGTTATTAATATATTCTATTATATATAATAGTGGTTGAATATACATATGTGGGCTAATTTATCTCTAGGGCATTGTTATTTCATTGGAATCACACAACCCCACACAAGGTTAGGACTCATAGAAAGTAAATGACAGCCCGATTTAAGTGAGGGACCTTTCGTTTATTTATTCTATTAACACCTTATTTTTGGTGTCCCTGTTGTGTCGCTGTCTTCTTCTATATCAGTGGTTCTCAAAGTGGGGGGCGCGCCCCCCCAGGGGGGCACAGAGACAGGGGGGGCACGAGAGACCAGGAGGAAAAATGGTTATTTAAAAAAAGAAAAAGAAATTCATATTTTGAAAAATTATTGATTCGCAAATAATATGATACAGCACTATTACGTCTGGGTCTCTGTGTTTTATTACAGCTCGGCTCTGTGTGTGTGTGTGGAAGAGCCATTTTGTGTGTGTGCGCGAGCGAGAGAGAGAGAGAGAGCGCACTGCGCTCTCTCTCTCTCTCTCGCTCGCGCACACACACAAAATGGCTCTTCCACACACACACACAGAGCCGAGCTGTAATAAAACACAGAGACCCAGACGNCGATCTCCGGTACCGGTGCGCTCTCTCTCTCTCTCTCTCTCGCTCGCGCACACACACAAAATGGCTCTTCCACACACACACACAGAGCCGAGCTGTAATAAAACACAGAGACCCAGACGTAATAGTGCTGTATAATATTATTTGCGAATCAATAATTTTTAAAACATTTTTTTTTTTTTTAATGTTTTTTTTTTTTTNTTGTTGTTAGCTTCTGGTGCTAGCGAGCTACGCTAACGGATATAAGGAGTTTTTTCAACAACAAAGTGGAGGAGAGTCCTCTCCTGTCAGACTGAGAGACTCAGTGAACTAAAGGACTCTCTCAGTGGGTCTCAAACGTTTTGGTCACCATTAATGTAAACAATTATTTCCGAGGCACATATGATCATTATAGTTATAAAAAAATAAGAGAATAAATTAAAAACAGGTATGAAATACTATATGACATTAAAAAAAAAAAAAAAGTTTAAAAGGGGAGTGATTTGTAAAATATCCATAAAGAAAAAGTAAATCTGTTTACAGTACTGTTTCAAATGGGTGTTGAGAGATGTATCAATAGATCTCTTCATTTTGCTCTCAAAGTGCACCAGATTGATGCTTTTAACTTCAATATTTAAAAATCTTCCCGGGGGAGCTTGCCTCCGGACCCCCCTATGTGAGGTCCACACACCACCTATAAAAATAGCACTTTACCCCTGCTTACACCTATATGCCGTGAGCTGATTATCGAGCCTTCATTGTAACTGTCGCGGGTACATTGTGTATGTGGGGATTGTTGCAGTAGAAAATTCCACTGTAGCGAGCGGTACATTAATGGGAAACCCTAAATGTTTGAGCACCCTCTATGAAACGTCAAGCTACCCCACAGCACCCCCAAAATAAATCTCTGGCGCCGCCACTGAGCCTGACTATTTGTGTTGGGGGGGGCACAACTTTTTTTTCTCCAAAGGGGGGGCCTGACAGAAAAAGTTTGAGAACTGTGCCCCCCCCAACACAAATAGTCAGGCTCAGTGGCGGCGCCAGAGATTTATNCCATTCTTCCAACCGCCGGCTCTGGCGTTGAAGAATAAACTAACAGTCCCAGCCTTTCGGTCCAGCTCTGAGGATGAAATGCACTAAATATGTCGACAGAGCCGTACATTTTGCGACTAACAATAACCCCGCGCAGTCAGGAGCCGAGCGTGAGGGGCTCTTCTGAGACAAAATAAAGGGGGATATCCTTCCTTTGTTCACCTACAGAACCCAACCAGCTCACGGTCATGACCTGGCACCAAATTCTTCCTGTTTACTTATTTTAACGGGATGGTATATCTGCAAAAAGAAATACACACAAACAGTACAGATGCAGGGGTAATGACATAATGTCCCACTATACTACAGTTATATGAGCAGGACCTACACATATTTGAAAGAAGACAAAAGAAAGAACCATAGAAAAAATGATGTTCTCCACGTTATGGAGAGGAGACCATGAAAATGTCTACATAAATTAATTTTGTATTTCTATATTACCTTTTTTCTCTAGCTTGAAGACCATGTCTTCAATGCAAGACGCCATCTTGTACAAAATACGAAGAAGATGGATTGCCCTGCCCAGATAACTGTCAGTCAGGTCATGAAATTTCCCGGTTTCAAGGTACAGCACAAGCACAGCACAAGTGCGTTCAATGCTATAATTGCTCTCGTGTCATGATCCCAATTGCCNCCCTTTATTTTGTCTCAGAAGAGGCCATTGAATTGAATTACCTGCTAACGGAAACTCTGCTACACAATTCTTCTTATTATTATTATTATTGAAACATCACCGGTAAGTTTCGAATTTGTCCGGTAAAATAAATTCTGCCCGGACATTTGACCGGCAAGAAAAAATCCTAGCGGAAACCCTGCTCCGGGGGTCATTTTACACTAGTTGCTCAGGTATGAGACTGGCAGAAACAGACAGATCTTAAAGAAGTTATAAAACAAAGATTACATATTTTATTAGCATAACTCATTATTAATTAAAACAACCTCATAGGTCAGCCTTCTGTGGTCAATTTCCCAGAAGGGCCAGAAACCAGAACAAACCTTTCTATTCACAGATGGTTCGTGGATAATTCTCATTTTGTTATAAGAAATGAAAGCTGATGGGAAAAAAAAAATCCGAAACAGATGTTTATCCCATTTCTCCAGGGAAATTAAAGCCTGCACGAAGTTAATGTACTGTAGCAACATGAACTTCCTGCTTGGCTCTGACTTAAAGATTATGTACATTTACAACAGTAACTTTATGGCACCGTTTCACAATTTGCCCTTTTTACAGATCATAATAAAAAGCAAAGATTGAATCCATAAAAGAAATAAACACCACTTTCAATAGAAATAGATTGAATCAGTGATCAGGTACACCGGTACCTGCAGTGAGCTCTGAGGAAATGCATTATGACATGTTTTCTATTAAGGGTCAAAACCCACTTGTTTACAGTATCATAAATTGTTATGTATCTGTTTGTTATAAAGGTCTGCCAACTCAGTTGTCATGAGTTCAAACTGTCGCAGTTGTGATTCTCATGATCAGTTTCCTAAAGTGTGTATCTGATATCATTTCATGGCCATTTCTTAGAAACTCAAAGATTCATAAGAATGCATAATCACTGTTGAGATCTCATGACTGACAGGCATTTTTGACATGATAGGTCCCCTTTAAACACTACTGTTCAAGATTCAAGGCTTTATTGCCATGTGCACATTATTTACAGTGTAGATATGGCAATGACAATCTTAAGTCACAGGCCCCTCCAACACTGCAACATGAATATATTTATAGGACACACATCAAATAAAGCAGATAAAATAGTGCAAGAGAATGTTTTGAGATGTGCAAGTAAATAAAAAGAAATAAAAATGGTGCAAGAAGAGTCTATATACAAGTAAATGGAATATGATATATAGATATATACGGTGTAACCATTATCATATGAACAGAATGTTAACTTGATTTAAAAAATATAGACTTTGAGGTGAAGAAAGTGACTGTTAATTAGATTGAGTAAACCCTGTTAAGCCCCAAAGACCCCCGCGGCTTTTTTAAACATTTTTTTTTAGACACTGTGTCTCAGGGCTTCTTAATATTTAAAAAACTATGAATGTGTCATACCCTCCTAACGGGAAGAAACTCAGCTAACTGATGATGCAACACAGGATCCTGAAACTTAGAAGAAAGGTCAGACACTCAATATGTTTTTTTTTAAAGAACCACTGAATAGTTTGTTAATGTGATTATGTGCTTAAAATTGTTCAAATGTTTAATAGTCACATGGGCTGCACATTATTAGATAATCGCCTGGTGCCACTGTGCAGGCCAATGAAGATCTACCAAAAGATGATTTGTGAGTTCACTGTGACATTTTTTCAATGACATTTTTCTAAAATATGCACTTCAATCAATCTTTGGCTCATATGATCATCGGGAATGTTACTTATAATTTGATAAATAATACATATAATGTTTTACTGCAGACCCTCCATGCTGAAATAATAAAAAACATATGCCAATTACACCACATGTGAAGACATAAAAGTCTAACATTTACGAACCATAATTGACATCTGTTGTGGTGAAATATCATTAAAACCCAAACCGCTGCAGACATGATTAGATGTGTTTTGATGCTGTGAATTGTAGAAACAAAGCCAGGATCAAAGGCATGCTTTCATGGAGATTTGACTGCAAAGCAACCGAAACTACAATAATTCATATTCTATTCATGCAGGCACTGACAACCGAGAACTAAACCAAGGATCAAACAGAGGGTGTTTCTCAATGTCAAGGAAAGCTGCTTCAGCACACTCCCTCAACGTCCAGGAGCGACGCTTGGTCAGGGTCCCGTGGCGTGCAGTTGGGACGCGACGAGGCTCCTTCAGCTTCATCAACGGACGCAAAGAGCTTTCAACTGATTGTAATGTATTCCCATCGGCGGCGGTATTTGACGCTCATGGAAGCACTGCATCCATTTATGTCGGCAGCTCTTGAAGGCAATGTGAGCGTCCATTCCCATTGGACAACGGAGAATTGCAACCCGGTATCACGGCAAGACGTGAACATGTGACGATTTACCATGCTGGGATCTAATATAAGAATGTAAATACTGAGTTGAGAGAATAGTCAGGGGATTTGGGTGATGGGAGACACATCTATGGAATCACGATTTCAATAGCTTACCATTAAATGACGGATATACCTTTCTGTCTGTGATGTTTTACAAATCAGATATTATTGTGTAGAAGTAAAACATGAGAAATAGTATAGCAGTATCCTGTAAAATTATGTAAAAACTTGAATAAAATGAAATATCTTCAGATGTTATATAAGTGTCCTACGCTAATAATACAAAGTTATTATTAGTATGCTGTGTGAACCTTGTGTGCACCGCCTAGTGGTTGAAGCACGTTATTGAATTATTTTTGTTGAATAATGTTATTTGATGAAAACAATACGGAGAGTACATACTTTCATAGGGGGAAAGTAGAAGGTCAACGATAGAAATATAGAATATAAAAAATCAAGAAGATACTGTAAGTGATCTCTACAATAAAACAGTTTAGTGCTGGATGTACAAAGATATTAATAGGAGGATGTGCAANCAAGCTTAACCTTCTCCCTTCCAACCGGACCTAACCACTTATCACCACCACCAGTGTCTAGACCCAGGGGGGTTCATCGGAAACGGTTCTTTCCTTCCCGAATGACATCCTACCAAACCTGGGCCTAATCGCCAAAACACTATTTCATTCACTTGCTACAAACTGTCATCATTATGTTCATTTATATAATGTGACCCGATAATAAACATGTATTCCATACATCACGTCTCTCCTGAGTGAAATAATACAAAGTTATTATTAGTATGCTGTGTGAACCTTGTGTGCACCGCCTAGTGGTTAAAGCACGTTATTGAATTATTTTTGTTGAATAATGTTATTTGATTAAAACGATAGTGAGAGTACATACTTTCATAGGGGGAAAGTAGAAGGTCAACGATAGAAATATAGAATATAAAAAATCAAGAAGATACTGTAAGTGATCTCTACAATAAAACAGTTTAGTGCTGGATGTACAAAGATATTAATAGGAGGATGTGCAAAACAGACAAACTAATTAACCTTTATTAACACATTAATAATACTCTAGGTTAAGGTCTTCTTTCAAATAAGAAAAAAGCTTTGGGGGTATCTATCTACAGACAAATATTAAGTCTGACACAGTACTTAACGTCTAATATATTGCATAGTTTGTTTTGGAACTTGACAATCAACT
>NW_011354719.1:907878-909069 GCF_000735185.1 Notothenia coriiceps
CTCTTATGTATGTAGATAGAATAAGAAATGTGCAGAATGAGACAGTTTAATGGTGGAGGTATACACACATATTGATAGATGTCTTGTAATGCACTGTTGAGGAACCTGTGACCCAAACCTTTGAAAATCTTGAAATCTTGAAAGGGATGTGCAAAGTAGCAATTATACAGTTTTTAATTAACTATTAGTAGAGAATAACGAGTAATTAATATACTTTATAGAGGTCTGCATATAAATGTTTAGTCTTCTCGAGCACCAACTATCAAATATCTCCTGATTGTTGGCACTTGACAATCACCTTTCCCTGAATTTGAATCAGGTGTAACTAAAGTCTGCTTTAAGGGTTGTTTATATTTCACATCATTAATCAGAATCTGCAAAGTAACGCAGACTTTAGTTACACCTGATTCAAATTCAGGGAAAGGTGATTGTCAAGNTCAATTCTGAGAAACTACTTGTTTTTCTCTGAAATGTGGAGCGCCAAAGAGACTACACTACCCACAATCCCCAGCTATTGTTGTGACGACGCCTGTTCGCTTTGCGACAAACCCCGTGATTAATCTTCAAGCTCTGGGATTGGATGTTGGAGTTGCAGTGCGCCACGGTTACGCCGAGCATCAAGCCCTTTGAAATGGAACAAAACCACCGCAGACTATTCAAAACTGGACTCGAACGCTCCCCCAGAACTACACATGCTGGCTATTGTGTTTCGCAACATGTTCTCTGTGGCACGTCTCTACTGGGAATTGTAGTTTTAAAAGACGTTTTTGTTTTTCCCAAAATTAGAAGTTGACAGTATTTAACTGTGTACAGCCCTGGAGGTTTAGGCGATAGGAAACAAATTGGTGTGTACAAATTTAAAACATGTAATTACTAAATGGGTGAAAATCGCTTGTATCCATGCGCAGTATTAATATATACCCACATGACAGCTCATTGTTACTTTGTAATTCTACTCCACTACAATTCAGAGGTTAACCTGGCATTTTTACTCCACTACATTTATTTGAGTTACTTTGCAGATTCTGATTAATGATGTGAAATATAAACAACCCTTAAAGCAGACTTTAGTTACACCTGAGTAAAATTCAGGGAAAGGTGAACAACAATCAGGAGAGATATTTGATAGTTGGTGCTCGAGAAGACTAAACATTTATATGCAGACCTCTATAAAGTATATTAATTACTCGT
>NW_011354719.1:911499-912774 GCF_000735185.1 Notothenia coriiceps
AAAACTAAAAAAAGCGAGAGAGATGAGTTATTGTTATTACAACGTGACTTCACTATTATTTAACAACTCTTTTAATTGGGTTCTTTTATTTGGGGTTAAGTACATTGTCAGAATAAGTGAGAAATGGATTTAACTTCTGTTAGACAGCTATATGCCATACATTTTTGCATACATTCACAGTAAATATTTATTCAGTATGATAGCTGTCTAACATACGTTAAATCCATTTCTCACTTATTCTGACAATGTACTTAACCCCAAATAAAAGAACCCAATTAAAAGAGTTGTTAAATAATAGTGAAGTCACGTTGTAATAACAATAACTCATCTCTCTAGTCTTCTTTTTGTGCTTTGCTAAAAGCCACTGTGTCAAGTGTCCTACTTGGGTTGCCGTCCGGAGTTGTCCAATATGGGGGACATCTCGCACATGCGCACTGCAGATCGGGAAGGGCTGCAGATCGGGTAGTGACACACTGTATCACCGGAAGTTGATTTCTCTGCGCCATCTTGAGTAGCGTCCCATAGCGCTTATTTCTGCCGGAGGATCGAGGAGCGATAATGGATGAACCACCAGACCATCCTCCGATGAAATCCTCAGATACTCGCTCTGCCCCCTTACTGTGTATCGCTCACTGATTGGACGATACAGCGCATGCACTGATCTGATGCTTCTTGACATGAGAGCAGTTTCCCAGCGGAGTGAAGAAAATAAATGAAACTCACGAGAGTCACTCCTCAGTTTATACTGTGTTTTGTTTCAATTAATGTATCATTTAGTTACACATATGTGATATATCTGAACAACAAAGTGGTCCAAAAAAATGTGTTATTCATTTATTGGAAACATTTTCATGATCGCTTTTTTCGTTTATACATTTTAAGAATGGCGTTTATCTTTTTTGAGAATGAGTTCTTATTGTATTGTATTTATTGGGGTCTACAACAGATGATACAAATGTTTGTGTCAGTAAATGTGTGGCAGGGGTGTTTGTGAAAATAACGGAGACAGAGCTGCTGTCAGACGAACAGCTGTGCGGCGTCATCACAAACGGAGGTCACTTCACGTGACACTCCGGAAGAAAGGACGTCCCATTGCTCTTAAAACTAATTTCCCTGCTTCTCGTGGTTTCCTTGCATCTCTCCATGCTTCCCTGGTGGGAGGAACTAAACGCAGGGAAACGACGCAAATGAGGGAAGCAAGGAATCAATTTAATCGACCTGAGAAGCAGCCATGCTCTGAGCAGCAGACTTCAGATAATGGTTAACAAAGCTCTA
>NW_011354719.1:912819-925909 GCF_000735185.1 Notothenia coriiceps
GAGATAAATTCCTTTCTTGAGGGACTTTTGAGGACTTTAGCCCTTGTACAAAAAAACTACGATAAAACTTCACAAGGAAAAACTTTCTCTTTAAACCCAGGCATTCTTAGTTTCTATTGTTATTAAACTGTATTTAAGCTTGCTTGGGATAAAGCACAGCTTAAAATAACAAGTAATATTTAAAAATGTTAGCTAAACGAAAATAAAAGGGTAATAACAAAGGCCGCCCTGGAGCAAAAATTGCTAACGCACTGTAGCACAGAAACTGGCGTTAAAATACCCTTATACTGTATCGGATCTGGCCCCCACAAACAAGATATCGGATTAGCAGCTGAGATTCCACTGATTCCAGGACATAGTCTGAGCGATCAGAACTCGCGGACATTTTTTTTTTTTTTATTTTTCGGAAGCAAAACCAGAATCATTTGTTTACCTTTTGCTGTTTTCTGATCAAAAGTTGTGTTCAATGCGCATATACAACGATAAAAAAACGCTGCTGAAGGTTATAACATCCAATGTGGTCTTAAAATGATTACTGATTAATCCATCTTCAGTATTTATGTCAAGTACGGAGTTTTCATATATAGTTGCTATGAGAG
This sequence comes from Notothenia coriiceps, assembly GCF_000735185.1. Classification (NCBI taxonomy): domain Eukaryota; kingdom Metazoa; phylum Chordata; class Actinopteri; order Perciformes; family Nototheniidae; genus Notothenia; species Notothenia coriiceps. The sequence continues at coordinate 913,419 of NW_011354719.1, forward strand.
TACCAGGATTTATGACAGCTTCGCGTTTTGGGCATTTCTGGGCTACGCATCCACTCATTCACCAATGGCGAATGCTTTAGATGGCATTTTAGGAACTTCCCTTTTATTCTATTGGCTCTAACCGGTTAACAAGAGGTGTCAAGGTATATACAAATATATAAAAAACATGTCTATGAAGTGTTTTTGCTCAAAATACAAACATATCAACCTTCTAGCCCATGGGGCCTCTCATATTCCTCTATTTCACTTCCTGTTTAAAATGCCTGATTTTGGGTATAAAGCCCTTAAAAAAAAAATAAAAATTGATTAAAAAATAAAAAGTAAAGGGTCTGAGCTCATGCGGGACCGGCAGCCTACTGTCTTAAACTAAATACTGCCGTGATGGAAACGCCATATCATGGATTATCAAGGATTCTTTCTGAAACAGTATGGAGCTCAAAGGCTTTCTCTCTTGCCGGTTATCCGCGGTTAGTGCTAGGCATCGTATACCGGCTGGGTTTTTATGGCGGCGTAAGCTGACGTAATAGTGGCTCGTGGATGAGACGGCACTTTGTTCGCGCTCGTGCTCCAACAGACAACAGACAGACAAGTCTGTCAAGGATGCCAAAAGCGCCAACAAATCAGTATGGCTTCACATCAAATATTTTCAAACCTGAAAGGATATTCGGAGAAGCGTTAGCAGACGCGGGAAGGAAACAACTGATCACAAGGTATATTTGTGCTACAAAAGGAACAGGTTTCGGGGAAAATAGTAAGTTGTAAGGTTAGAATCGGATTTGAGAACAACGATGGCCAAGTAGCCTCCCTACATTGTGCTCAGTAATCAAATATGAAGTAGGCCCGGTATATAGGCCTAAGTATAAGTATAATAATGGTTTAAGCTATCAGGGAGCCGCCGGGATTTTGGGCCCAGAAATATACTCACATTGGGCACCACCAGCTCACAGGCCACTTTGCTCTCAAATTTCCGATCTAACGCTTACCCACTTACTATTTTCCCCGAAACCTGTTCCTTTTTTGTACACAACTATACTGTTGTGATCGTTGTTTCTTCCGCGTCTGCTAACGCTTCCTCGAAATCCTTCAGTGTTGAAACATTATTGATGTGAAGCATTTCCTGTTTGTTTGCGCTTTGGCATCCGTTGACAGACTTGTCTGTCTGTTGTCTTGTTGGGAGCACCGAGCGCCAACAAAAGTTGCCGTCTCTCCTACGACCACTATTACGTCATGCTTTCCGGCCCGCATAAAACCCAGCAGGTTATACGATCTAGCACAACCGTGGGTATAACCGGCAAAGAGAGAAAGCCCTTTTGAGCTCCATTTACTTGTTTTCAGAAAGAATCCTTGCATTTAATCCATGATTTTGCGCGCTTTCATTCACGGCAGTATTTGTTTAGACAAGTAAGCTTGCACGGGTCACCGGCATGAGCCTCAGACCCATTCTTTTTTATTTTTTATCAAATTTTTATTTTTTTAAAGCTTTATACCAAAATCAGGCACTTTTGACAGGGAAGTGAAATAGAGGAATATGAGAGGCGATGGCCCTAGAATTGGTTGATATGTTGGTATTTTGAGCAAGACACACTTTCATTAGACCATGTTTTTATTATATTTGCGTTATATTGACACCCTCTTGCTTAACGTTAGACCAAAGAATCAAGGGGCAAGTTTCCTAAAAGTCCATCGTAAACATTACCCATTGGTGATGAGTGATGCGGTAGCCAGAATGCCCAAAACCGGAAGCTGTCATACACTCTGGTACTCTCATAGCAACTATATTATGAAAACTCCGTTATTTGACATAATATTGAAGGATGGATTATCAGTAAATCATTTTAGACACATTGGAGTTATAACCTTCAGCGCGTTTTTATCGTTGTAATGCCATTGAACACACTTTTGATCAGAAACAGCAAAAGCGTAAGACAAATGATGTCTGGTTTTGCTTCCCATGTCGCGAGTTCTTGATCGCTCAGACTATGTCTGGAACAGGTGGGAATCTCAGCTTGCTAATCGCAGTATTCTTGTTGTGCAGATCGGATAAGTAATAAGGTATTTTAACGTCAGTTCTGTGCTAGCTGCTGTTAGCAATTTTTTTATCGCTACAGCGGCGCCTTTGCTTATTCCCTTTTATTTCGTTTTAGCTACATTTTTAATATTACTTGTTTTTAGCTGTGCCCTTTATCCCAAGCAACTTTAAAATACAGTTTAATAACATAGACTAAATGCCTGGTTAAAGAGAAAGTTTTCCCTTTTTGTGAAGTATTTTCTATGTAGGTTTTTTGTGTAAAGGCTAAAGTCCCAAAAAGTCCCCTTCAGAAGAATTTTATGCTCCCACAATCCCCACGCCCCCCCCACTACCTCGCCTGAACCGGAAATGATTGGGACTCCTTTGTTTACTTCCATAAGATATGACATCACTATTTAACACTGGTTTTTCTATGTGACTAGCCCGTCTAACACATTTGCCTAAGGGGTGAAACACCTCTAAGCCTGTTGTAAAGCATTTGTTGTTTTTTAAAGCATGCCACATAGAAGAGGCACAAAATACAAATAAGAAACCTGAAAATCAGCATAATATGCTCCCCTTTAAAGGTCCATGTCATGGCGATTTCTACTGATCATAATTCCATTGTTGAGGTCTACTAAAATGATGTACATTGTTCAATGTTTCCAAACTCACATTGGTTTCTCATACAGCCATCTCTGTAATAGTGTGTATATTCACTCTCTGTCCTAAACGGCTTGTTGGAGCTCCTGCCCCCCCCTCCCTGCTGTGAGCCCAGTGTGCTCTGATTGGTCGGGACGTTGCGAGGCTCACTGCTCACTGAGCTGGCTTACTGCGTACTGGTACAAACAATAAGTCTGGCTTCGATACTGAGTAAGAGAAATATATTATAACGCTGTAAGAATGGGTCTGCAAGAGAAGCATTTCTCCGCGATCCCATCTCGTCTGTTACCAACCAAGGAGCTCTATGCAAGTCAATGGGGTCCCTGTGTTACTTAAAAATGGTACACTAAAGGGTCCCACACTGCGTTTGATAGTGACGCCAAGGGATCTTGGTGTGTGAGGAGCTCTGCGGATTGTGTCCATTTTGGTTCAGGAACACACATGGACACAAATGGAAAAATGAGAAATCTCCAACGAGGCGTTTTGCCAGAGGTTCTTTTCTGTGTTAGAGTTTTACTCCCTACAGGGTGTACTTTGAGGGTTTTTGACACATGCAGAAAAACCTTCATAACACAACAAGGGGACGGGTTAAGAACCGGAAAAGCATGACATGGGACTTTAAAGGTCACCTATCATGCCATTGTTAGGCCAATAGCATTAGGTCTCAGATATTATAACAAAAATATAAAAAACATGTCTATGAAGTGTTTTGCTTCAAAACACCAAACAGATCACCCATTCTAGCCATGCCTCATATCCACTATTTTCTCTTGTTACAAAAGTGCTGATTCTGGGTATAAACAGCTCTCTCTTTGAGAATGAGACCCTGTGTCTCAATGAAGATTTTCCCTGTATAAATAAAGGGCTAGATTAAAAAATAAAGCTTTTTTTTTTAGAACAGAAATCTTTTTTAAATAAGAGGGGGCGGAGCTTATGGGCTTCATGCGGCGACCCGGCAGATACTGTCTAAAATGCTGCGGTTGATGAAACGCAAGGATTACTAGATCAAGGATTATTCGATCAAGGATTATTTCTGAAACAGTATGGAGCTCAAGAGGCTTCCTCTCTTGCCGGTTATAAACACAAGGTGAGTTCGCTTTTTATTTCCTGCTTCTTCGAACACATGCTCTCCAGTACAGGTTAGCCTCTGAACGTTAGCGATGCTAATGTAAACACCGACCGTATTACGTCCAAAACAGCCCAACTAATTCTGTCCTTTCTCCGCTCAGAGGACCAGGTCGTCGCACGCATCTCTGCTTGTCTAGCTGACATCTCTCGGGTGGATGTCTGCTCACCACCTCAAGCTCAACCTTGACAAGACTGAACTGCTTTTCCTTCAGGGAAAAGATTGTCCCACTCTTGATCTAACAATCAACATCGGCACCTCTGTTGTTACCCCGACTCAGACTGCAAAGAATCTGGGTGTGACCCTAGATAACAAACTGTCCTTCACTGCAAACATCGCTGCTACAACCCGCTGCTGCAGATACACGCTTTACAACATCAGGAGGATACGTCCCCAGCTGACCCAGAAATCAATGCAGGTTCTGGTCCAGGCTCTCGTCATCTCATGCCTAGACTACTGCAACTCCCTCCTGGCTGGTCTACCTGCATGTGCCATCCGACCTCTGCAGCTCATCCAGAATGTGTCTGGTCTTCAACCTTCCTAATTGTTCCCACACCACTCCGCTCCTCCGCTCCCTTCACTGGCTTCAGGTAACTGCTAGAATCCACTTCAAGACAATGGTACTTGCATACCATGCTGCAAATGGATCTGGCCCTTCCTACATCCAGGACATGGTTAAACCATACACCCCAGCATGTGCACTCCGCTCTGCATCGGCCAAACAGCTCGCTGCACCCGCACTGCGAGGGGGACCCAAGATCCCATCAGCAAAAACACATGGGTTTGCTACCCTGGCTCCAAAATGGTGGAATGAGCTCCCCATTGAAATCTGGACAGCAGATAGCTTGCACATCTTCCGGCGCAGACTGAAAACTCATCTCTTTCGACTCCACTTCGAGCGATAGAATTACTAACAAAGAACTATTAACAAAGCACTTATATACTAATAAAGGACTGGCTTATCTAAAGCCAGTTGAGTAGAAATTGAAATGTTTTGGCTCTATGAAACCTGATGTACTTATATGATTCTGTTTTCTTCAAGTTTGTATCTTGTTGGTCGAATGCACTTATTGTAAGTCACTTTGGATAAAAGTGTCAGCTAAATGCAATGTAATGTAATGTACTGTATGTAATGTGATGTAAAAACAGTCGGGCATTGTTTCTGATAGCAACGTTTCTGATAGTGCTGTGGGTCCGCCGCCGATTTGACGTCATATCGGTGGCAAATCTGGATCAGCTTCGTTGTAGCCCTGTTTTTAGAGATTTGGGTATGGAGGAAAAGAGAGAGGGTTTTATTTTCTGACGCTGCATGAGGTCCCTGACACACCTGGGACACATATGTATGTATACAATACATGATAGGTCCCCTTTAACCCTCTGAGACCCACGGGGGCCGTATACAATCCCAACTATCACGTTGTGTTCAAAGCGTCATAACTTCTCCGTGTTTTTCCCATAGACTGTATATATAAAGGGTTTTCCTCTTAAACTACAGAAACGGCAATAAATAACTCCATTAAGTTTTTCATTGAGAGGCGTTTACTTATATATAGATAGTCTCAACTTGATTCTGGCGCATTGCTTATCGTTTTCTGTTTTATATATCTATTCTCAACCACCATCTTTGTTTGTTACGTAAAGAGTGTAAGAGTCACGTTTCTGGAGTGGATGCAGTCACAGCCAATCTGAGTCTGATTCAGAGGGTTGCCTGTCAGTTCCGTTGTTGTGTGTACTGAAACAAGAGCCGGTGTAATTCCACATACGAAAACAAAATAAAAGTTGGAATAAATTATTTGAGTGTTTTGAGAGTAAACTGAGGTATGGAAAAGAAGTTTACTACAGCTGAGGCTTTGGAGCTGATTTTTCAAGGGGACAATGTCGATGAAAATTCAGACAAATCTGCTCAGCATGCCATGTGTGATTGTGGACATGATATCATGTGTACTCTTCAAAATTGGCAGGACAAAAAACAACACCTTTTGACCCACTTATGGAAGAGTGGAGGCTCCAATCACCTCAAACTCAAAAGAAAAGTGAGCAGCATCAAGGATTGATTTCAGAGGCACTTAATATGGAGTATAGCCAGCATGTGCAGCTGCACAGTATTATCACCAAGAGCATGAATTTGACCACATGAAAACATTTTCACAAACATAATACATACAAGATGCCCTGGGGCCCTGTGAAGCCAAGTCCAGGCATTCTAGAGCTATGGATTAGATTCACAGAGAGTGACAGTGATGTTCTGTGGCTGCCTCTCCATTCATGCTGGTCTGAACACAGAACTGTCTGGCCTGCCCTGCATCTGTCCACCCCCCCACCTAGCCTTGACTCCTGCCAGCTGGCAACTTCCTGTCGCTCAGGGCAGAATCTCTACATGCAGATGGACTCCAGCCGCAACTGGCCATGGACACGCGTTCAATTCATCATAAATTGCACACTTTGCCTGGTGCACTGCACAACGATAAATCATACTCAATCGCAATTGAAAAGCATTTACTGTTATTGTTTAGCCGTATAACTTGCAAATATTAGTTGGGAAAAAAATTCTACATATGTTGAGAAATGGATATAATTGGACCTAAGTGGTTTCTGCTGGAATCCAATTAAATGCAGATGACTGCAGACCTTCATCTGCAGTGGGAATTCACATTTACACAGTGGTGTGACAGTGTGTTTGAGTGTGTCGGGGGTTAGATTTACTGTATATGGGTCAGGCTGTACTCTGTGTTCTGATTTAAAACATAAAGTTATATGTCTTCCTTCTTGACTTCCTACTTTTTGTCTCAATCTTTTTTTTTGTATTGAAGGCCTTCTAACATTAAAATAAAGCAAGTCATCTCCATCTATGTGGCTGGAAATGCCTTCATGAGTGTTCCAGAAAACAAGGAAACTAATGAAATTAATATATAAGTGAGGTTATATATCTAAAAAATTAGCTAAAAACTGTAACTCAACTTTATGTAAATAAGGAAGTGTGGAGTTATGTTGACTGGAACATCGATCAGGAGTACAGGGAAGGAGAAAGGACTGGAATAAATTATAAAGTAAAAACATTGCTGAAAACAGAATTGCAGAGCAGTGTTTGTTGTTGTACTCAGAAAACATTAAGGGTCCATTTGAACAAGACTAATTTCTGTTTGTGCTGGACAGAGGCCATTTAGAATAAAGTATTTTACATGACCGTTTACTGCAGTTATTGACATATATAAAAAGTCAATTAGTGCAGCTTTTAACTGGTCAAAGGCAACCTGGTCTTCTATAAAACACATACGTCTGTCTTTTACGAAACACAAGTTTGTTTATAGTGATTAGCCCACATACACCTGCATGGGAGTAGGAGGAGTGAATGGCTGGGATAATTGTTAATGACAGTACTCTGTACATACACAACTGGGTGAATGATTTGGCCATTGGTGATATGTTTAGGTGTGCAGGTGGGGTAATAAATAATAATAATAATAATAATAATAGATTTAATTTGTTAGCGCTTTTACAGGTGCTCAAAGACGCTTTACAGATAATAGTGAAGAAAAAAGAAAAGAGAAGAAAGGAACAACAAATAAATATATAGTTAAAGTTAAAGTCAAATAATACAAAAACAATCACAGATGAAAAGCCAGAAATACAGCTGCCAACTGCTGCTCAGGCTGCCTCCTTAAACAATAAAGGTTAGCTTATTCCTCACCTTTGGAAAATAACCGTGTGCTATTTTTGTCATAGCTTTCAGGTACAAGATCTAGGAGCTAAATCAACATTGTGGATAGACAACCTCAAGTGGCGGCCGGCCCATAGGGGCGCTAGGGGCGCCGCCCCCCCTCTTCCCACATGTTTCATTGTCATAAAAAAATATATATATTTAAAAAATATATTAAAAAATATATATATATTTTTATTTTTAATGAACAAGGTAAATATTATATAGTTGGTATAAGTAAAATGTATAATACATTTTACTTATACCAACTATATAATATTTACCTTGTTCATTAAAAATAAAAATATATATATATTTTTTAATATATTTTTTAAATATATATATTNTGCCAGTTGAACTCTGTGACAGCCCTTATTAGAATCATTCGGCCCTTAAAGTTGTAAAATGCACTAACAGCTGAATCTAGATTTATTTTCTCTCTCCAGTCATTCTAGTGAGCCGAGAGCGGGAGATCGGGGGCGGGCCTTAATGACAGGAGGCGGGGCTTAATGACAGGAGGCGGAGCTTAAGGGGAAACACCACTCTGTTCTATGAGTCACATAAGGGTGTCACTACCCGATCTGCAGCTGTGCCCGATCTGTACTGCGCATGTGCGAGATGGTCCGCCATATTGGACAACCCCGTACGGCAACCCAAGAAGGACACTTGACACAGTGGCTTTTGGCAAAGCTCAAAAAGAAAACTCGAGAGGGATGAGTTATTGTTATTACAACGTGACTTCACTTTTATTTAACAACTCTTTTTATTGGGTTCTTTTATTTGGGGTTAAGTACATTGTCAGGTGAGAAATTAATTTAACTTCTGTTAGACAGCTATATGCCATACATTTTTGCATACATTCACAGTAAATATGTATTCAGTATGATAGCTGTCTAACAGAAGTTAAATTCACTTTCAATAACTACATTTGTATGAGAATACAAATCACAGCCTGCGACAGGAAGTTGTGTGTGTCTCTGTGTGTGTGTGTGTGTATGCTCTCTGTGTGTGTGTGTGTGTGTGTGTGTGTGTGTGTATGTCTCTCTGTGTGTGTGTGTGTGTGTGTGTGTCTCTGTGTGTGTCTCTGTGTGTGTGTATGTGTGTGTATGTCTCTCTGTGTGTGTGTGTGTGTGTGTGTGTGTCTGTGTGTGTGTGTGTGTGTGTGTGTGTGTGTGTGTGTGTGTGTGTGTGTGTGTGTGTGTGTGTGTGTGTGTGTGTGTCTGTGTGTGTGTNTTGTAATACCAATAACTCATCCCTCTCGAGTTTTCTTTTTGAGCTTTGCCAAAAGCCACTGTGTCAAGTGTCCTTCTTGGGTTGCCGTACGGAGTTGTCCAATATGGGGGAACCATCTCGCACATGCGCACTGTAGATCGGGCAGAGCTGCAGATCGGGTAGTGACAGGGAACAGCAGAAGAAGACAAGACAGGAAGTAAACACTAAAGGGAACAGCAGAAGAAGACAGACAGACAGGAAGTAAACACTAAAGGGAACACTCAGAGCCTTAGGAAATAAAAGTTTTCACAAATAAGAAACACTCTTTATCTTCGCTTACAAAAGTAATAAATGATGGAAAGATAGCAGCAGTATCATGATATTTACCTTCTTAACACAAAAACTGATGAATTCAAATGTCATTTCTGACATTAATCCTGACGGAAAGTTGTAGAATAGTAAGTTGAATGACATTGATACAAACCCTGAAATAGTGTCTTTGAAGAGTGGAAGGAATAAATTGATCTCTCCCTGCAGATGTAATTTATTTCTGTTTCTTCGGTCGGGTGTAGATCACCAGCTGAGCTCACCACCTTTTATACTTTCCAGCTTTATTACTAGTGACACGGCTGACATGAAATACAGCAGAATTAATATGAGCAAATTAACTGGTTATACAACACGTAATAAAAGCACTTTATGGGCGAGCTGTTAGCGTAAGCACAGAGGAAGTTATTAGATCTGAAGGGCATGCGGACCACTATATCACTGACACCGATATCAACCTTTCCCCGTAGTTAAAAAAATTCACGTTGAATTATTGCAGCCTGGCAAATGAGACGAGATCTCAATATGCCCCCCACTGCCACCCTGCAAGAAATAAATATCTCGCAGACACAAGTTAAAAGCCCTCAGGCTACAGAATCAATATTTCATATGCAGGAGGTGATGAAGAGTCCTGATCCAGCTCTGCCTGTCTGTGAAGCACTCAGTAGTCCAGCAGCGAGCAGCAGGATGGCTTCATGCCATCTGAAGCCACGGCCAAGTGTTTGTGGGCCACTGCACAAATGTAACAGGTTGAGGAAAGAGTTGGCTGCGCTTCACGCTGTAGTGTGTCGATAAGTTTGGAAATAAAAGCCTGGGTGACCATCACAGGATGTTTGTGGAGCTATTTATCCGACAGCCACAACCAAACTGTGGCCCCGTCACTTTGAAAATAACCTGTGGAGAATCGAAGGGATCGAATCTCAGGTGGGAGTCATCACACAAACAGTCGGTTATAGACTCAGGACTCGTTCCTAAAGACTGAATCAATCCCAAGCCGAGATCCAAATGTGTTTAAGACCAAAACTCAAGGTCTTGTTTGGTCTTATAAATTATGCACAATGTGTTTTTGGGCTAGCCAATAGGAGCGCGAGTGTTACATAGATCACTATGTTCCGGAAGTAAACAAATCGAGTCGTTTCAAGCGAGGGGGGGGGAGCTCCCGACACAGGGATTTTAGCCTTTGCAGACCGTTTGCATGCACAAAAAACAATGTCAATGTACCCTTTTTTAAAGCATTATTTTTTTTTTTTAATGAATTGACACGGTACAGCATACAGAAAGAGGAAGGTCAGGCTACAAAACATGTTAGTTAAGTGTCCCTGGTTAAAAGAAAACATATATATATATATATAGAAAAATACAAAGGTGTAAGATTACCAATCAGACACTACAGCGATCATAAAATAAAATGATGCTTGATTACAATAATTGAATTGGCCCTTTTGTCAGAGTCCTATGGCCAGGCTGCTAGTTAGAGGTCAGGTATTCCCCAAAGTAATCCCAACATCCAAATGCATGTTTTTTCCAAATTTGAAGAAATATCCTCAAGGTGTTTTTTTTTTTAATGCACAACAATGGGATGGAAGAATTAAAAAGCATATCTGGCCTTGGCTTTCGTTATCGGGGAGGCATTAAAATGTTTAACATTTTTAATAATCTTACTTTCAAAAGGGGATTTGAATGTAATTGCTGCCTACAGTGAGAATGCAACATCCCACACAGCAAGACAGAACATTTTAAAATATCACAGAAACACAGACACACACAAGTGACCTCGACCTTTAACCACCAACATCCAATTGTTTTCTAAGCACATGCATTTGAGGTATTGCATCAACGAGAGTAGTTTGGACTTGAGGTCACACTGAACTTTGATACCCAAAATCTAATCAGTTCATCTTTGAGTCCAAATTGATAGTTTTGCCAACTTTAAAGAACCTCCCTCAAGATGCTTTGGTAATCATTTGTTCAGGAGAATGGGACGGAAAATGTAAAAAATTAAAAACGAATTTGTTTTCGACTCTTGTTGCCATAGTGGCATTACAATGGTAAAACAAATGTTAATCTCTTCAACATTTAATCACTTTTTAAGGAGATTCCTTTGAGATATCACAATAACAAGATTGTTCTGAACTTGAGGTCACATTAACCTTTGATACTCAAAAGCTAATCAGTTCATCCTCAATTCCAGATTGATGTTTTTGCCCAATTTGAAGAAATACCCTTGATATGTTTTTGAAATATTGCAGTCAAGAGAACGGCACAGAAAGACTCCAGCCTCGGGTCTTGTCTTTAAATAAATAATAAAAAAACTAGTGTGATGTTAATGCTGCCTACAGCTGGATCACAACCACCCACACAGCATGACCCAACATGTAAAAATATAACAGAAACACAGGATCAGAGGACCACATAGACTGAAATGTTTTGATTATTTAGTGGTTAAAAGTTCCATATTGCTGAATATTATACCTTTCCACATGCCCACTTGTGTCCAAATGTCCAGATAAGTGGACTTACATCATCAACAAGTCAAAGTGTAGGTGTTAGAAATAAAGCTCTACACCTGTTATACAATCTAATGCTATATATTCAGGAATATTTGTATCTGCAGAGTGATCGACCTATAGCTTTCTGTATTTGATGAACTTTGAATATAATGCAGCTTGTGTCCAAGTTTTTACTGGAAATAAAGAACAAGTGCAATGGCCTGCAGGTGCTAACACACTTCAACGGCCCGAAACTATTCCATTGAGAGAAATGCGCTGTAGCTTCAAGAAACAATGCATATATAAAAAACACAAATGTGCCAAAACACATGCAAATGAAGAAACATCTTCACCAACTTGAGGAAACGTGCATCTAAAAGAGCTGCAAACACAAAACGCTGCAAGAGCTCAAACACAATGGAAGCCAGGGGACACTAAAAAGTGACGCACACAGCTGGGACCGGAGCGCTTGGTGACGTTCAGAGTTATAAAGTTGGACAACTGTCACTGTTGTTGGAAATGTACCAACAAAATCTGTTTATTTTAACAGTGTGATCGCATGACTCCTTCTGATATTAATGCAGATCACCTGTAAGCTAGCTTGCTAACGTAGCTAGTATAGTCATTTCAAGTATAGAGAGGCGAAGTCCCTCCCTTTCTGGGGACCTCCATGGGACCTTATTTCGGAAAAAGTATATATTGTAAGTCAAGTCAATGGCGAGAGAAAGATTATCTTTCGATCCCGTTTGAATTGTGCCACGAATTACACATATGATGTTTGTCAATTTAAAATATATGTCGTGGCTTCCTTCCTTTTTTTTCCATCAAGCCACTTGACGCCTTAAACAGACAGTTCTAACTCGTTTCTTTCCTTAAATTACTCACAGTTTGAAGTGCTGCTTGGTCTCCGATGGTTTAGAAGATGTTGCGATGTGTTTGCTCAAAATAAAATAACAAACTTTTGCACAA
>NW_011354719.1:926120-938761 GCF_000735185.1 Notothenia coriiceps
CAGCTGTGCCTTAGGCTGGCCACAATAAAAGGCCACTCTGAAACGTGCATTTTTGCTTTATTGGGGGGGTCATGCTGTCTAATCAGCATCTTGATATGCCACACCTGTGAGGTGGGATGGATTATCTCGGCAAAGGAGAAGTGCTCACTATCACAGATTTTTCAGATTTGTGAACAATATTTGAGAGAAATTGTTATTTTGTGTATATAGAAAATGTTTTAGATCTTTGAGTTCATCTCATGAAAAATGGGAGCAAAAACAAAAGTGTTGCGTTTATATTTTTGTTCAGTGTATATTTCAACAGTTTTACGACAAACTGTGACTTTTTTGACATGGAAATGATTTTTTAAGATTGACTAACATCATATGTGTAATTCATGGCACAATTAAAACGGGATCAAAAGATAATCTTTCTCTCCCCATTGACTTCAATACATAATTTTTCCCAAATAAGGTCCCATGGGTCGGAAGTAGATTGGCGGGACTTCGCCTCTCTATACTGACACCAGCTGTGTGCGTCACTTTTTAATGTCCCTGGTATCCGTTGTGGTTTTAGCTTCTTGCTATTAGTTAATGCTGCAAATGTTTCATCAAGTTGGAGAAGATGTTTCTTCAATTGCATGTGTTTTGGTACATTCGTGTTTTTATATTTGCATCGTTTCTGAAGATGCAGCATGTTTCTACTAATAGAAATGTTTTCGGCCATTTTAGCGTGTTTGCACCTGTCGGCAGTTTACAAAACTATTGCCTGTTTTGAATAGTTGCAAGTTGTGAAAATGTGGAATAAAAACAAACGTAAATAGAAGAACGTGTCATGCATTCATTTAACAAAATGATTAATGGTTTGCCTTGACTTGTTATTTGAATGAATAGTGCAATAGCTTTCCTCACCATCTTCTTCAGCTGTCAAACTGAATGAGATATGTTAATAATTTCCACTGACAGAAGAATCTAGAAGTTGTGTTCAATCCATCAATGTTTTCTCAAGTAAAAGCAGAAAAGCTCCAAGAAAATGTGACATTTCTGAACTTTCACACAAAGTCTCTTTTTGAGATCACAGCAAAAAGTGAATTCAATGTTTGAGTGTCAAGACATAATCCAACCTTCCAGGCACTTGTAGCTCATTAATTTTCCACAAAGCCCTCTCAGTGTTTTGTCGTATTGAACCGTCACTGCAATTATGGAGCATTGTCGGGACACTGTTTTCATTCCCACACATTAATTTTCCAATAAAGCTGAGTTAGGTTTGCGGGGGAATTTAATCAGTGTCAAAACGGGAATTAAAACCGTTGTGTCAGAGAAGGAAACATGAGGAGGATAATCAAGTCAGAGTCAGTGTATTAACGCTTTTACGTGATGAAGAGGCAGGGGCAGACTAACACTGTGTGAGGGCCACGGGTGGAGAATATGAAAAGGGCCCCCAAATATCTAACTGTTTCCAGCATTTTGGGCACTTCATATTGATTTCTTCTGGAATTTCATACATGAAAAAGTGTTTGTGCAGGTCTAGGATTTGATTATTAATCAGAATCGGGAGAAAGAAAAAGGTTTATTACCAGGTAGGTTCACACCTACGAGAAATTTGACTAGGTGTCGTGGTGCACACACAAAAATAAAAAATGTTTTTTAACACTAGAACCGCCAACGGGTACATTTTACCCGCAGCTGTTTCTTGATTGTAACTTTTTTTCAATAAAATATTCAAGTCTCCCAGTCTGTGATTTTTCCTGAAAGTTTGTTATGTAGCACCCTCTGTTGTTAAAAGTGGTCAATATGAAGTCAGATTGAAAAAATTGCCAAAAATATTGCACTTTATATCCATCAGCGCCAGCGGGTAATTTACCTTATGGAAAATGCAGTGATTCTCGCGCTATTGTTCTCGCAACGCCTGTTGTTTACTGTGGTTCCTGAGAGAGAGAGAGAGAGAGAGAGAGAGAGAGAGAGAGAGAGAGAGAGAGAGAGATTTGGTGTGTCAGAGAATTAGCCAGAGCCGGCCCGACCCATTAAGCGACATAAGCAGCCACTATGGGCCCCCAAGCAAAAAATAAATAAAAAATGTTTGAAAAAACATTTAAATAAAAAAATAATCTCAGTACACCGTCGCCGTGATAAGTATGTTTAATTAATTTAGTTAATATGCCTAGATTACCTACTCTCAAAGTCATGTATTATATTATTGACTCAATAATATAATACATACCTGAACCTCATCATGACACTAGAGAGGACGGCAGGATTGTAATTTCCCGTGTTCAGTGAATGCAACAGAGGCAAGACACCAGACCAACCAGAGAGTTGAATGGAAATAAACATCTGTCTTATTGGCTGACAGGTACCTATCCTGTGAGCTGTGACAATGTTTAAACTGTCAGTCGGACTCAGAGTTTTTGAAGATGGACATAAGAAAAACATTTCTTAAAAAAGACGACAATTCTCAAGTGGTGGCTCACACAACAACCCCAGATCCACCACTTGAGCCAGGTAAACAAGGTATGTCAATGTCAGTAAACTTCCAAGTTATGCGAACATGTAAGCAAAGCATAAATTACAGCTACGTTGACATTACTTTGAATCGCGGGGGTAAGCTAAACCGTTAGCAAGTAGCTATAGCTAGCCAGAAATAAATACTTTGTCATACAATCTAAATGTTATGTTTTTTAGCGTTACCTGGTGATTTCAAAGAGAGCTCTCTGGGAAATGTTGACTTACTGTTCGGCATGAAGCAAGAAGCTACCTTATATTACACAGTTGATCCGGAGTCCTGTCAGTTAAAGTGTTTCATAGTTAGCTTAGCTAAGCATCAACCTAGCACTGAAATATATGGATGTTATGTGACAGTATTTATGAGAAAAAGTCAGCTGACAGATTTTTGCATGAAATTATAATTATTCTGAATGATATTCCCATTGACAGCTAGTTTCTATGTGAACATTATGAGATGGACAGCCAGAGAGAATACATGAGAAACAGTTATGAAATACTATATGACAAAACAAGAATACAGTTTAAAAGGGGAGTGATTTGTAAAAAATAAAACATAAAAGAAAAATCTGAGCATGCCCCCGGACCCCCTAGAGGAGGTGAGGATCCCCCTAGAGGATGTTAGGTCCACGGTGTTTACATGCTTATTTATACAATATGTGTGCTTATACTAACATCATAAGACAAAAGTTGGTTCCGTGTTGTGTGAAGTGAGAATGCGCTAGAGCGAGGGGGGCCCCCAAGCCAAAGCTCGCTTAGGGCCCCCAAAAGTCTAGGGCCGGCCCTGGTGGTTTATATCCCCTGTGAAGGCAGTTGATAATAAATGAACAGTAGTTTACAGATTTTAGATGAATTATATTCCGTTGTGGTTCCAGGGTTTCTCAACACTGAGGTACTCTCTACACTCTCTAACTACCTGTCTGTCTGTCTCTCACCTACCTACCTGTCTGTCTCTCACCTACCTACCTGAGAGACTGTCTCTCACCTACCTACCTGTCTGTCTGTCTGTCTCTCACCTACCTACCTGTCTGTCTCTCACCTATCTGTCTGTCTGTCTCTCACCTACCTGTCTGTCCGTCACCGTTGTGGTTCCAGGGTTTCTCAACACTGAGGTATTCTTTAAAATGTCTCACCTGTATTCTAAAAGTTTAACCACAAAACAAACCATTATAAAGATTTAAAATGAGAGCATTTGTTCAAAGACGGGTAAGAATGTTTTATTATACAATACCCCCCCCTCCCCCCCACCCTCACAGCAGGGGGCGCTGTTTACACTGACACTCCTATTGTGAAGGACTCAGACCGGAAGTGCTGTTGTTATTTCCGGAAGCGACTAACAGAGAAGCTAACAGCTAACAGAGATGTCGGAGTAAGAGAAAGAGATGTCTTCTGACTGTGAGAGGGTGAGACTTTACACTTGATATACTCTATATACTCGATATACTTATATTAAACTCTGAAGTTTGCTTCTCCCGCTGCTCAGTAAACGGTTAGCTTAGCTCTGCTACACGTTGTAATGAAGCTAACTGAGCTAACTGAGCTAACTGTTATCTGTGAATAAAACACACAGATCTTAAGCTTTTTAAAAATGAACAGAGGTGTAAAGTAACTAAGTACATTTACTACAGTCTTTAAGTACAATGTTGAGGTACTTGTACTAGCTTTAGTATATTACTACCTTGTACTTCTACTGCATGGTGTACTTCTACTACAGTTCAGAGGTACATGGTGTACTTCTACTGCACTACAGTTCAGAGGTACATGGTGTACTAATACTCACTACAGTTCAGAGGTACATGGTGTACTAATACTCACTACAGTTCAGAGGTACATGGTGTACTTCTACTGCACTACAGTTCAGAGGTACATGGTGTACTTCTACTCACTACAGTTCAGAGGTACATGGTGTACTTCTACTCACTACAGTTCAGAGGTACATGGTGTACTTCTACTCTCTACAGTTCAGAGGTACATGGTGTACTTCTACTCTCTGCAGTTCAGAGGTACATGGTGTACTTCTACTCCTCTACAGTTCAGAGGTACATGGTGTACTTCTACTCCTCTACAGTTCAGAGGTACATGGTGTACTTCTACTCTCTACAGTTCAGAGGTACATGGTGTACTTCTACTCCTCTACAGTTCAGAGGTATATGGTGTACTTCTACTCCACTACAGTTCAGAGGTACATGGTGTACTTCTACTCACTACAGTTCAGAGGTACATGGTGTACTTCTACTCNGCCTCCTTTAGCTTAGCGGTGGTGACGTGAAGTCATGTGACCGTACTGTAGTTCCTTTATAGCTCAACATTAGCCGCCTTTAGCTTAGCGGTGGTGACGTGAAGTCATGTGACCGTGCTTTTTTATAGCCTCACTTTAGTTTTTTATTTCAACATTTTTTAAATGATGTTAATATGTGGAGATTATGCTATGAACAAAACGTGTAAATATGATAAACGTTTGTTTGCAACAGATTATTTTCTGCAAAAATCCAATGGAGAAATCCCATTGTTTTTTTTGTAGAAGGAGCCCTTGCGATGCTAACTTCCAGGTCAGCCTACAAAAATACATCATCACAACACTACTCTAAGTAGTATCTGGAGGAGTGAAGGGGAAAATGCCACGAAGAAGCAAAAATGATGTGGCAGAGGAAAATATTTATGATGATGTGAAGCTGCAGTTAAGAGAGTCTCTGGGTGAGATAACAGGAGGCAGATCTGAGGTTTCCCTGACAGACAAGGTGACTCAGTGTGTGTAAACAAGAACGCCTCCATCTCCCCCCTGAACCACCGGGGTTAACACCTCTGTCCGTCATTCTGGGCCTTCTTCATTGCGGTGTGGGGAGATGGGAACACACACTCAAAGAGCATAGATTGCCGCCGCTGGAACGAGATGGGGAGGAAGAGGTGTATGAGATCCCTTCACCCTAAAAAATAAAAAATCAGATAAGGTCAACAATATTTTTCGTCTGCGCGGGCAAGAAATCCCTTCAAGCACGGCTGAGTTTTTGGGTGATACAGCAAAAGATAGGGCTGCAGGATTTGGAGAAATAACTAAATATCAACCAATACATGTGCAAACACTATATTCAAAAACTTGCTTGAAGAACAGAAAATCCTCTGAGAAAGCACTCACTGTATGGAAAAATGGCCTCTGTATGCAATATATTATATATTTTACATTATTAGATGGCTAATAATATTGCATCAAATTAGGGTGTAATTGTGCTTCCTACAGTGCAAAACTCACCTCAGTATTGATATGTCATCTCGGTGTATATTTCTCCCTCTTTTTTGAGCGAGAGCCTGTTTTTGTGTTTGTTTGACCCTCACCATTCTGCCTCCCTTCATGTTGAGGCTTCAATGAGAGGCAGTAATAACCAGCGAGTCCCTGGTAACCCGTCAGCTGAGCCTCCAGAGAGGACATCACGACAGCCACCATGATGCTGCAGATTACAGCCAGCATGACTATACAGATTACAGGCACCATGACGCTGCAGATTACAGCCACCATGACTAGATTGCAGCCACCATGATGTTGCAGATTATAGCCACCATGACACATGACTGCAGATTACAGACACCATGACGTTGCAGATTACAGCCACCACGACTCTGCAGATTACAGCCACCATGAATCTGCTAATTAGAGCCATCATGACGTTGCACATTACAGACACCATGACGCTGCAGATTACAGCCACCATGACTACATATTACAGCCACCATGATGCTGCAGATTAAAGCCACCATGGTGTTGCAGATTATAGCCACCAAGACAAATGACTCTGCAGATTACAGACACCATGACGTTGTAGATTACAGCCACCATGACTCTACAGATTACAGACACCATGACCCATGAATCTGAAGATTACAGCCACCATGAATCTGCAAATGAGAGCCACCATGACGATGCACATTACAGCCACCATGATGCTGCAGATTACAGCCACCATGACTCTGCAGATTACAGCCACCATGACGCTGCAGATTATAGCCGCCATGAACCATGACTCTGCAGATTACAGCCACCATGACTCTACAGATTACAGCCACCATGACTCTGCAGATTACAGCCATCATGACTGCAGATTACAGCCACCATGACTCTGCAGATTACAGGCACTATGACCCATGAATCTGCAGATTACAGCCACCATGACTCTGCAGATTACAGCCACCATAACTCTGAAGATTACAGGAATAAATAAAGAACAAGTTATTGAATCTAAAAATGTATTATTGTTATTTTTTTATTATTATTTAAATGCTTTTACTTTTTTTACATTAAATGTTTTATTAATGTATTATTTAATGTATTAATTCATTTTGTTTATGTCACTTTTACCGATTGGGTTTTCAGTTGTTTACTTTTGGATTATTTTATTGTATTTTTTCCTCATCATTTTTCCCTTTGAGGACTAAAATACGTATCATGTGTACATACTGTATGTGAGCTAATTTTTTTATTTCAATCTTATTTTCTGTTTGTCTCATGTTGTGTGCATCCTTTGCATGAAAAGTATTATTGAAATAAACCTTTGTTGAAATAATGATTTTTTTAATGCAGCTCTACCTGAGTGAGCAGCTTCCTCCCGCAGTGTGGTGAGCACACAGCGCCCTCTGGTGGAGAAACACTCAAACAAACACTTGTTATTTTTCAGTTTTAATCTGATATTAAAACACATTACAAAGTCAGGATGCAAATAACCGAATTTGTTAAATTAAATAATAAGAAATGATAGAACCGGACTGTGTTGATGCGAGCCTGAACCATCAATTAATCTATGTTCAAACAGAGAGGCCCATGACTTTAGTCTGCAAACCAATAAATATGATAACACTACTTTTACAAGTGTAAAATAAATGCATACCTAGTTTGACATTAATTTATATATTGACTTAAAGCCCAGTAGCTCACACTGTCTATCATACTGAGATGGGTGAAGGAAATGCATGGAGTGTGAGGATGATACAAAAAAACACAGAGAATAAATGCATGAGCGTTTCCAGTGAGAGGAGTTTTCATTAAACTATGCACATTAAAAAAACAATCCTAAAGAAATGTTCAGAGAGCAGGCAAACTGTCTTCCTGTCGTCACAGACAGACAAAACAACACACCACGATACAAACAATGCAATTCTTCCCACGGTGCCTCAGCGACACCAACACTGTCCCTGGTGATGAGTCTGATCCACAGTGAGAGGTGTGCAGTGTGGAGTGTCTACAGCTGCAGGGCTCCTCTGTCCTCACGTGGCTTAAAGGAGGATTCCACATCATTACAACTCAGGTGGTTTTGGAGTTTTAGCAACAATTTCTATATGTTTTAAAAGACATTGTACTGATAAAGGTCCCTGATGAGATAAGGGCAACACACACGAGCAGGGAGACAGATTACTTTAGTGTTTTGCACTATAGATTTTGTATTGTAAATGTGGATGTGAAGCACCATCATGACCAAAATAAAGGTTAGACATCAGGCTAATTATACTGTATATCTCTTTAAAATGTTAACGGTTGGTAGTAACAGCAATATGAGCACAGAACTGTACAAATGAGACGTGAATTTGTCTGCGTAACTTAGTTTGTAAATGTATGTTTTGTTTTACGATGTCCCGTCTTACTTGAATTCATCCAGACTTTCATACGTTTGGAGATTTTTTTGTTCACTGTCGAAGCATGTAAGAAACTATTCTCCAAGAGTTCAGGGAGAGTTGTTGATATACAAATGGTCATTTTGGTGATGATTAAGTATTCATTTTAGCTCTAAATCTGTACCCAAGGTTATAATCCCTTAAAATAGAATGTTAACATGTTCTTGCCGAATCAGACATCAGTCTCCTCACAGCTATGGAGCAAATGGACCTGATGGGGAAACCAGGTTTAAGGAAATTCTAATCCAGCCCTTTTAATAAAACTGCAAGTGAACACACAACATGTTGGGAATCATCGTACAGGAAAACTGTGGGCACACAAACACACGTTTTTTGTGAGATATCTGGATTTTTGTTCTGCCCCATCTCAGTATGTAACCTGATGAGTACAATGTCGTTATAACAGCTAGAAATCAGAGCCAAAACTACTAATACTTCAAGTTGTAATAAACCGCAATTGTACTTAAAATACAAAACTGACATAAGCAACAGAATATTTGTTGTTGTGAAGCCTCTTTGTTTCAATACAAATGTTAAGGGAGCATGTACACACACACACACACACACACCAACACACACACACACACCAAGAAAAGGAAAAATGGCTGACTACTAGTCTATTTACCAGCTCATAGAGTCCTGTCGTGAACCCGGAAATGTGGAGTACCCCAACGTTTTTATGTAAGAAATATAAAGTACGGGTCCCCAGCTAACTTTCACAAGTTGGGCAATATGCTAAATTAGCATAAGTTGCATTAATAAGCATTAATGAGCATATACATACAATAGTTATTGAGGATGTTGAATTCATTTCTGCCATTTTCAGAGCAGTTTTAACCAGAAAGTGGCCTTACCTGTACTCCCGAGGACTGATTTTGATGAATTTGATTCCATTTGAATGTTTTAGGGCACTCAAAACTGCATTCTAACATTAAAATGTGGGGTACTCAACATTTCCGGGTTCACATTGCTGGCAGATAGACTGTTCCCCAAGAGCTTGGTCTTAGGCCAAGGCAAAGAGTGGATTCGGAGATTCAGCATTTACAGTCTGACAGTCCGCGGGATAAAATAAGAGAGTCTCATTTATCCTTGTGTTCTTCCTGAGTGTTGTCCTCTATGACTACGATCTGGACGCCCGACAGCTGTCCGCTTGCGTCCAGCTGCAGCCCCTCCACCCCCCCAGTCTGCACCTCCTGCATTTGGCACTGCGTCTCCTCCATGCCGGTCTGTATCATCATGGCGTCCTGACCCGAGTCCCCGCTCAGCTGCAGCTCCATCACGCCCACCGCCTGCTCCATGGGCGCCGGGTTGATCTCGATGACCGTGTGGTCCTGCCCCACCTCGCCCTGAAGAATCACAATAAAACTTTATTTATATAGTACTTCCATACACAAAAGGTAACTGCAAGTGCTTCACTAACCAAACACACAGACAATTTACAAAAACAAACATTACTATCTCCCCAGTTCCCAGGTAACCAGAGTAACACAAAGCTTTGTGATTAAAAGAACACTTGTAACCAACGCGTATATATATATGTTTATTACACGGCTTAGTTGAATGCTTGATTCTGATTGGTCAATTTGGAAATCTCTATGGTTGTTAATACTCGATAACACAGACTGCTGCTAAGCCAAATAATGACCGGTGCTAAGGAGAATCAAGGTGGAAAGGGAAAGAGGTTGGACTGCAGATAAATTACCAGAAGAAGACAGACAGGAAGTAAACACTAACAGGAACACGGTATGGGCTCTGCAGTGCTAGGCCTTGTTAGTGGAAAACACTCACAGAAAATATCGATCAGAGTTACGTTGGTGCTGCGCCGTGGAGTGAAGTCTTTTCTATCTATCTAGCAAAAGATAGATATCTATTTAACAAGCTAGCTAGCAAATGTTACCTATCCAACTACCTATTGCCAATTATTACATGGCTTAGCTGAATACTCTATTCTGATTGGTCAATTCAGAACACGTGACACGTAATCCAGAGCAGACAGACCGCTGTCAAGCACTTATTGACCGTTGTTAAGGACGCTCACATCTGCACAAAGAAGTCCGTTACACGAGTGGTTCCTAAATGATTAGATTCAAGGCTTTTATTCTCATGTGTGCATACTGTAGCTACAGAGCAGTTATGTGGATGAAAATCTGAGGTCACAGGCTCCTCCAACAGTGCAACACAATAAAACAGATAATAGTGCAAGTAAATAAAATGAAATAGAATATAATAGAAATAGTGCAGAATAGTCTATACACTGCTTACTGCACATATTTCTTGTTTCATATTTTATCATTCATTCATGGCATTCTATTTCCATGTAAATTACTGCTTTATTTTATTGCTATTTAACTATTTTATTATGGTGTCCTTAAAGATTTCTTGTTTTATATGTTATGTCTGCACCATGACATCAAGTCAAATTCCTGGTATGTGTGAACCCGCCTGGCAATAAACCTGTTTCTGATTCTGATACAAGTAACTGGAATATTCATATATAACTTGCAAACAGATTAATGTTGTCAGGGTATACGCAGGAATCCTGAAGTCAGATGTAATCCCTTTAAAGACCCTTTTAGACCCTTTCCATACATTTTAAGACCTCATCTCCACTTGGAGTTCTAACTGGTTACCTTGGCGACACACTTCACCTCACATTTACTATATACAGTATTGATTGTCCTTGCTCCTTATCTTCCAACCATTTGGACACAAACTTGCATTTCCCCATAACGATGTTGTTTAACAACCGGCGTAAACGGACCTTCGCGCTATCAAGCAGTGAGCGTGCTATGTCCTGTTCAGATGACGTCAAATCCAACAGGATGCCATAAATAAACTACACAGAATCACACTACACACCTACGCAATGATTATATTCAGGCAGACTGTAGAATACAACCTCTTTGGACCATTTATAGACTTATTGAAAACAAGCTACAACTTTTAACACCTTGGAAAATGCCCTTTAATACTTTTTAATAGCCTTCCTTTTCGCTAAATTGATTTATCAACTTGTAATACTTTTTAAGACCCCGCGGTCCCCCTGGTTATGGATGTTCTTTAAAAAGTTCAGGTGTTTAACAGTCTCTATCCATCTAAAAAAAAGAACAAGATGTAGTCACCTCCTGATGCACCAGCATGGCTCCGTCCACCATCTGTCCCTCGAGGGCCATCCCCTCTCCGCCCCCTTGCTGGGTGAGCTGCAGCAGCTCCACGGGGCTCACCATGGTGCCCAGCTGCCCCGAGTCCTGCAGCGCGGTGCCCAGCAGCGTGAGGCCGGAGGACGGGTGCAGCGTGATGGTGTCCGTCTTCCCGTCCCCGGCCAGCATGTAGCGGGTGAAGAGCTGCGAGCCGGCGGGCAGCAGCGTGACGGTGTTGGAGGAGGAGAGGCCGGCCATGGTGAAGGGCTGCCCCATGGAGGTGAGGGAGATGGGGGAGAGCACGGTGAACTGCTGGGGCTGCAGGGTCTGCTGCTGGGTGATGGGGGAGGAAAGGAGGGTGGCGCTGGTTGAGGCGGGTCTTTGCAGGCGGGGGCGTTTGGGCGGACGCTTGGGGGGGGTTTTTGTTTTGGCCGCGGGCTGAGGGCAGGAGAGCAGAGCCCGGACCTGCTGCTGCTTCCTCTGGTCCTCCAGCTGCACCTCCAGGTCTACACACAGCACAACGTCAGCACATTTATTAACTATCAGACTGCTCATGTTTCTAATATTAACATTTGTTATCAGTACTTATCTGAGATGTATCTGAATGTCAAGTCAAATCTCAAAACTCACATAAAATTAAATTAAATTGTAATTTAAAGTGGCAACAGACAAAGTGGTATTATTTGGAAAGACAATTGATTTTTTTCTAATTTTTTCTGCTTCTATAAACAAGAAACAATCGTAAGATCACAAATCATTTTTCTCCATTACTAAAAAGCAGATTTTGCACGTGCCAATAGTGAAATTCGGAAATTGTTATGTCTAATCTCATACACACACATTAAACTCAAATGAAATGTCATCTCTGTTTGTTTTCATATTTAATATCAAGAGTGACATTATGTGCGGACGAGTGGATTTTCTCAGAGCTTCCAAACAAACACACAAACAAACACACAAACACACACACACACACGTTTCCAAACCAACTGCACAACAGAGACAATGATAACATATGTTCGTCTGTTGATTTTTATATAAACAGGGTGATTAATCTGCTTGTTTATATATATATATATATATATATATGTCGTTAGCAACATGGCTAATATATTGCTAGCAGCCTTGATACTATTCAAAGCAATTAATTTGTCTTACTAAATTAATTTAAGTCATTCTTTTATATACCTTAACAATATTTGGAGACACAAAGTCGTGTTTTAGAACTTGTAAATAGAGTACATGATATCTAATGTGATCGGATGTAAAGAGGTGTGTGTGTGTGTGTGTGTGTGTGTGTGTGTGTGTGTGTGTGTGTGTGTGTGTGTGTGTGTGTGTGTGTGTGTGTGTGTGTGTGTGTGTGTG
>NW_011354719.1:938799-939133 GCF_000735185.1 Notothenia coriiceps
AAGCATTATTTTATTTTAAAAAAATGTTTTCGGTCTGTTTCCGGTATTTGTTTATGACGATGTTATGTGAGATGTGAGACTGGGCGGGATAATTGCACAGGGGAAAATAACGTATCTATGCCACAATTTTAGATGCAGATTTTGTTAAATTAATAAGTTTGCGCTGTGGACCAACACTATAAATTGACGGGGAAGGGGGTAGCAATAAAGATAACACCATTAAACAGTTACACAACATAACAGAAATAATATCGATACCAGCGTCCCTAGCAACCACCTTGTTAACAATGAAAAACGTTGAATGGACACAATCTGAGACTGCCAAAGGCACACA
>NW_011354719.1:939178-955143 GCF_000735185.1 Notothenia coriiceps
AGAGCCAGCTGTTTAAATAAAGCCCTTCTGGCCTTAGCTGTCATGTGGTATAATAACATTAATAGCTGCCCTTACAGCACGGCACAAGCAATTTCGCCATTAGATAAAATTATATGTTTAATTGACGTGTTTCCTAACCCCTACAACCCAGGAATGTACAATTAGTTTAGTAAATGTGGGCTGTGGTGTTTATTTGTAAAATCATTTAGCATAATCACAAATTACTGTGTTTATATTTAACTATTACTGTGCTTTATTAAATGAATGTTCAATACCTGAGAAGGCGAGAGAAAACTTGGTCGCAGGCTTGTTATGACGATGGATTGTGACAGTGAGACTGGAATGGCCACAGGGGAAAATAACGTACTATGGCAAAAAACCAAAAAATTTTTTAATAAAAGGACGAAATGGGCAACAGGGAATTATTGTAAACTAATACGTTTGCGCTGTGGAACAACACTATACATTGACGGGGAAGGGGGTAGCATAAAGATAACACAGCACACATAATCTGAAATAACAACTCATATTTCTCGCATCAAATGACATGAAAACGCATTTTAATGGCCAAACTATCTTTAAAATAGGCATTTTACACCGAGAATAAAACAAAGTTCGGCCATGTTTTTTTTTCTGCAGGGAGAAATGTGAAGATCACTTGACATACTGTAGACGCCAGCCATTGGAATGAATGGTGAAAAAAAACTTAGGGATCTTACAATTTCAGAGGCGTTTTTGTAAAAATACTACGTCCCAAGTTGTGGACCAACGTAGTTATTACACGTTTTTTTGTGAGACTGGAATGGGATTTTTCCCGGTGTGCCGGTACCGAAGTGGGCCGGTCGGACAATTCACTAGCACCCAATCACTTTTAGTCCCAGTCCGCCCCTGCTGTGAATACACAAACATTGGATTCTAAAGATAACATTCCTCTTTTCAGAAGAGGGAATGCAAAAGGCAGACAAACAAAACAGATCTAAAAAGAGGCACCCTGGCCTTCTCACATAGTTTAGTCAACAGGAACTCTTCAGTTGGCACTTGTGTCAGTAACAGTATCATTGATATTCAGGAAGAAATAATGGCTGACAGCTGATGTTTTTACAATATTGAAGGAAGCCAAGACATTGTTGGAATTTAAACCTTTTCCCTAAGGTTTTCTGTCAGTGAATGTTGATCTTGACAGAAGTCATTTCTGTAGTGTTCTCAAAGTATAAGCTTCAATATAGAGTCCGGATAGCCAGACAGGGGAGCAAAATGTGTTGCCTTCCTGCAATGCACATTGACCTCAATTACACTGCCATGACAACCAATCAGAATAATTAAAATATCGAATTGATCTTGCAAAATCTTCCAAAGTGATCCAAAGGGAGTTACACATTAATCTTTGATATACTGCAAGGCTGATAAGGAAAATCGGAGGCAGGCAAGTATTTGAGCGGGAAAGGTCAGGTGATGAAAAGACGGGAAAAAGGTTACTGCAGGTCAGTAGTGGGTGACTGAGTCTGCAATGACAAGACGATTTTGACAAATGAAGGAATAGAGTGATGCTATTTTTGTGGGCGACCCAGAAGTTAGCATCCCAAAGTTTCAAAAAGCAATTGGATTTCCCCATTGGGTTTCGGTATATTGCAAAAAAAGAGCTATTTGGCCAACACACAGTTATGAGACTCAACACTTTTTGATATGATAATCTCCACATATCAACACCAGTTTGTATTTGTATGCATAAATGCAATCGGCAGAAATAAAAAGCTAATGTGATGCTACAAAATATCTAAATGTCAGTTGAATGGCTGTGCAGCACAACATATAAGGTAAAGGCGGACAAATTATTAAAATGTTTTATGTTGTACAACAAAACGTAAACATCTCTTAAGCTTGTGGTAACCAAAGACCACATTTAAGGCTTCTAACTTCAAACATGTTCAAAAAACAATTATATACACATCACGGGAAGTGTTAAAATGCTTTTTTAGGACTTATTACTGCCCCACTCTATACTATAGCATGTGAGAATATATTTAAAGAACAAGTTGAGTCCAAAACTCACAGTTTGCAGCATCCAAACTGATAACAGCATCCAATCTTCCCCTAAAAGGGAGTGCTTGATCAAATATTGTGACTAAGAAAATTACCCAGCAGTGAGAGAGAAGTGTTTCCAGTGGAGGTTGGACCCGCCAACATATTCTGCCTCTCCCTTAGTCCCTTGACAGTAAATACCAAAACACGAAGCATCATAGCTGTCCCATTACACTCTAGGGACTAAACAAAAAAATAAAAGGATTCTCAAAAGAAGGTACTTCTGAATGATCTTTTCCACTTTACAACAGTTTGTCTTTCAAAGTCATAACTCAGACTTTCTTTCTGTTTTAGTATATTAATTTCATTTAACTTTTGCTTTGTTTTTTAGTCTTGAAAGCCTTATGTAACATTTAAAGATAATAGGTATCGAGTACAATATTTTCAGTTTCCTGTTCCGCCAACTTTAATCACAACTAAATGATAGGTTTCATTTGTATTTCATACTGTTGCATTGTAGCACTGACCTTCCTTTTTGTGCAATGTTACAGCATTTCGATTTCCAAAGATGACAGACATTTTATTATATCCACATAAAATGATTGCCCTTTCTTAAAAGTACCTGTACGGGCTTTGTGCACGGACAAAGATGACCCAGACTGTGTTCCAATCAATTTCTTTTTTATACTGCACTCACCAACGCGCTGGAAATCTTTTACGAGAAAAATGTGAAGCAAACCTTTGGGGCCATGTGTTGGGGGTCGAGTATTGATTTCATGGCTTGGCAAAAGTTGGTGGTATTGCTCTGTGTTCTCGAGTGTTTTCGAGTTTTCTAAAAAGATCCAACCTGAACATCCTTTAAGAATTTCGGCCAAGAATAAACCAGTAAATTCTTGTAGTTTATTGCTTTCAACTTAAAGCTCCTGCAATTCTTTTTCTGGCCTGGTAGCAAATGCATCTTGTCAACAGTTTCTTGTGATTCACTCATGGGACCTGCACCCCCAGGTGAGACAAGTTAATTACACCCACCAATAACAGAACAAAAAGTTGTTCAGTCCCGTCGCATTGACTTGATGTTGTTTCGTGTAGGTTTCCCAGTGAAAAAATGGAGCCGCTCCATCTGTGGTCTATTATCCTATTTAACCGAGCACCCATTTATAACGCATGTGGTCAAACTGTGAGTTCAGCTTTTAGTGACAGTACATATGTTTAATAAGGGCAAGCAATTCATTTTTTGAGAGGCTCCTCCAGGAAACAAAAATTGTCACAAAGTGTTTTGTGCTTGATCAGCAGAAAAAAGAGAAAAATGCTCCAAACACGGACAAAATTGCAATGTGGGGGGAAAAAAGGAAGATATTTTCAAATGATGTACAGTCGGCAGTCACCTCGTGCTAAATGTCCTATCCTGACCACCACCACAGGGGATTTGTTCCCTTAAAATGAAAATAGAGGCAGCTAACAATTTCTATTTTTTCTAAAGACAGAGAGATTTTGATTGGTGGATGTAGGGAACCAACACCTCAGGCACTGATGGAAACCTGTAGGCTGCTTGGAGACACGGCCTCCGGTTGCCATGGGAACCTGGGTACATGGCGAGTTGAACGGACACAGACGTTTTTGCCTGTGCTAAGGTTTGAACACTCTCCAATCGATATGTCAGCACACCCAAAAGGAAAGGCTGAAAGAGAAGAAACCTTTCCTGCCTGCTTGCTCCATTGCCTCTGTGAAGCTAAACAAGCTGCTTATATCTCCACAGAGACCCACAACACAGGAAATAAACATCAAGTGAAGACCGCTTTTTTGTGTCTGCGTTTGAAAGAGAGTTTAAGTTAATACACAGAAAACAATGAGAGGATAGTAAAAATGATTACATTTATTTCCTAACATTTAGGCACTTAATGATAATACATTTAATAATTTACCAACACAGAATATGGACTTACACAAGAAAAGATAACATGACAAACATATGAGGTTAAGTTAACATATAACATCAGAATTGGAATTCCTTTATTCTTCCCACAAAGAAAATATGTACACATAGGCAAATAGACAATAATGATAGACAGTAGTAAAGTTGCAAGCACAGATATTACAAATGCTGAGACTGCCAAGGCACACAATCAAATGATAAACAGTTAAGTAGCAGCATGATAAAAGATGAAGTGAAGCAAGTAGAAAGCAATGAAGTTTCTGCTGAATGACAGTAATAAATACTATAATTACTATAGTATATGTCTATATTGCACAGTGTTATATAACAGTATTGTTTTTACAGGTGTTAGTACAAAAGACTAAGCAGCCAGTAGTTGTTGTGTCTTATGTGTTAGTTATGTTTATGTATTTTGTCTGTCATTTCCTGTTTTATTTTGTATTTACCTCTTGTCTTTCATTTCAGGCCCTGTTTTCTTCCTCCCCTTGTGTGTTTTTCCTGCCATCATCAATGTCTGCCCCGCCACTGATTGTTTACACCTGTTCCCACTCACCTCATTTTTAAATAGTCCTGTCTCTCCCCTGTCCTGTGTCGGTTTGTCTTGTTTGTTTCCCTGAATGGTCGTACCAAGCCTTAGCTCTGAAATGATCGCTTTTCAGTCATGTCAGGTTTTTGTTATGTTTGTTTATTTTGTTAGGCTTACGTTTTTATTAAGTCTTCTTTTTGTTACGCAAGTTTTTTCCTCCTTGTTGTGAGCGCTTTTTGTTATTTCCACTACCTACTCTGTTAAGAGGGATTACCTGATCTGTTAAAATAAATATACACTTTTATTACATTCAAGACTTTGTCTCTGGGTCGTGCATTTGGGTTCATCGGTTTGTGTCGAGGCCCTGACAGTAGTAGCATTAACATAGTAGCCTATATATATATATATTGCACAACAGATGTGTTATAATTGTTAGGGATTCCTAAACCCCGAGACCAGGATAAACTGAAAAGAGTCCAAGGAAGCTTATACAAGTTAACAGGATTTAATTAAACAAATAATGCGATGATATAAAAATGAGATTTTGCGAGTGGAGGCTCTCTCCCCATCAGCTGTTGCCTGTTAATTGGTCTTGTAGAAAAACAAGAAAAGACATAAACCAGGAGGCTGGAACTAAACGTTGTTTTAAGTAAAAAAGATAGTTGGTAAATGCATTATTAACAGAAACAAACCAATGAAAATGTCTCCTTACATGAAACAAAACTACAAATATTATTTTAGACTTCATTTGGAGAATGAAGATGAATTTCAGAGTTGTAACGGCTTTTTTTTCACATATTAGTGTTCCCTTGTGCTTGTTTCAAATCGATCGTCCGGTTTCATCACTGTCTTTCAACGATTGTTCTTAGATGCCAGCTGATCTTACAAAAGACTGGAGTCAATATGTACGTGGAGTTTCAAGATGGAGACTCTCATGACAGAGAGACACCAGGGACAAAACAAGAGAGAGGTAGGAACCCACGGGCGGCAGAAGATGATCCGGGCTGTCATGGCGATTTATTGACCCCACTCTCTTCTGGCTTACTGATGCAAGGGAAACATGGTGGAAGGTATACCATGTCTGTATGACCTTTTCAAGCATCGCTTTCATGTGGGATGCAGGGAGGGAGGAAGAAGAGCTGGCATTTTGTCTTCCCGCATGGTTAGAAGAAAAAAAAGAAGCATTTTCGTATGTAAAAAAATTTTTTGTGACATTTCTAATGAAACTGCTGTATGGTATTTAGATTTGACATGCTGTGTAAGGCACTTGGGAGTCTTCCTGGGGTCCATCAATACACCAAATGATGGGGGCTATAATGTGGAAATTACATTAGTTGTGATAAAAGAAAAAAAGAGACTTTGAAATGCAGCCAATATATCATAAAATAAAAATAAATGAATAAACAACTTAGTCAACATACTTCATCAAATCAAGTTTGTATCATTACTTATTACACAACTTTGTTGAATATTCAATTCTGATTGATGAATTTGTACAATCCAGAGGTTATACATTTTCACTGACAGACCGCTGCTAAGGAGAACAGACCGTTGCCAAGGAGAACAGACCGTTGCTAAGGAAATGTGAACAGACTTGGGAAGTTACATTTTCTTCAGTGAAGCCGCAGTTCCAGACGTTGGTACGCAGTGGATCGGACTACTTTTTATAAGTGGTAGCAATGCAATCGTTTCTAAATCAATAACATAATTCTTAACCAATATTGTGGGTGAAGTTGTTGGTTTATGTACAGTATGTAGTCGTGAAATAGTGGGGATAATGTGCCGCGAGGCGATCATTAATGATAAAGAAACACCAACCTAGTGGTCAGGATCCCAACGAGAAGCGGATGAAGGTTTTTTGATCGCCTCGCTGCATATTATCCCTTACATAAAGAATAGTTGATAAAGCTATACAAAACAGGCTGCAAAAGATTATTATTCAGATTAGGCAATAACGTTTTACTTATTTAATTTACCATTTGCTTATTTATTTTGTCAGAGTTTTTAACAGATTACAATATGTATTTATAAACATTTTCTGAGTTTAAGCATTACAAAACATCAATAAGAAATATTTATTATCATTCTTATGTTGGGGAATCTATCAGAAAAATTATAGTAAGATAGGAAAAGTATTCCTTGGAGGAAAAGAAGAAACTAGATGGACTACTTTATATCACGTACAAGTCAGTCTAAATAAAGAAGAGAGATAAAGAGAGATAGGTATTTTTACTATTTGACCATTTTCTTTCATTACAACTATCTGCAGAATCGAGGCTGTGTGTTCCTCTGCGTGCTCGTCTGAATCTGCTCATGAAAGTTGCACAGTTTTAATATCCCCGGGGTCCTGCTGTACCCAGCTGGGGAAAACAATAACCATGTGAATCCGGAAACAAATGTCCTTGCTTTGGGAAGCGCATAAACATGCCTTTAGGGAATAAATAAAGATGTTAAACTGTGACTACATTTCACACACTGAGAGATGCCCTGTCTTCTGCTGCCCCACGAAGGGAAGGACCACAAGTCTGAGATATCATAAAAGCATTTAAATAAAAACAGCAATTAGAGCTCCACAAAACATTTAGAGGGCAAGGGAGGATGCCAGCAATCCCCTTTCTTGGTTTCAGGAGTTTAGTATATATTTACATCATTCACCTCTCATTGACCGCCACGGTTATTCGATTTGTAAAAGCAAGAAACAATGTGTACAGACGGAACGTTCTGTCCTGTCATGCAAAGGCACAGGGGTGATATGAGTTGGAAAAATTGACATTTATTCTCCCGTCTCGTCCATAAATGGGGAATTAGATACTATCTAGAAGAGAGATAATGAAACATGAATGAAATTAGAGGTGAACAGCTGTACATTTGCTGAATGTATTGCTTTGATAAAAGCAACAACAACCATTCAGCCAGTAGATGTGCCCCATCTTTGTGGAAATGTTTAGCCCTGGTGGAAGCAGAACAATGGAGGGTTACTTGCAGCACAAGCAAACCCACTTCTTGTCAGGGGCCACCTGTTCCTGCTCACGACTCAGACACACCAGGGGAAAGAGACAGAATAGAAAGCTTAAAAGAGCAGTGGCAGTAGAAAAAAGAGAGATTGACAGGCAGCTGACTAAGAAAGATACACAAAAGAAGACATTTTAATGTAGAAAAGCTAAGAGATCTGCATAGGCCAACTGTAAAAGTCAACAAGATAAAGTGTAAATGGGCTGCAAATTGTTTAGCGTGTCAGAAGCTTAAAGAGGCATATAATTGCATACTTTCAAGCATGTGGAAATATATGGGCGGTTACAATGAGTGAAAAACATGGCAAAAAAAAAAAAGTTCCCTATTGACTTTTGTTTAATAGCCCTCAAGTTACAAACACACACAAATAAGTGAGATACCATGAATATTGGATATATTCAAACATATATAGTTGTCCTGATATTCCATATGGGTTACACGTTTTAATATTTATACTGAGATCAGAAAAACCCATCTAATCCATTTTGGAAGTAGCAGCTAAGAGCTCCATTTGCAGACGGGGAATGAGAGAGCGTCTCATGCATTAGTGGCAGAGTGGAGGGAAAAGCAAGAGAAAAAGAGGAGAAGAAAATGCATCAGCTCAATGCTTCAGTCGAGCTCTAAAGGCTCGGCTTCCGGAGTATCATCCAGAGTGCTCGGTTGCGGCCCATCTTTCTTTAACAGCGTACTAAAATAAATGAAGGTTCATTTGGACAACTGACTGAAGCTGCAGTGAAACCCAACAACAAATGGTTGTACTAATAGAATTATATTCAGCTGATGTCAGCACCGCCTCTATATCATTTTTATGAGTCAGCAGGAGCACGACTACACTCCTGAACCATGAGGATTTACTTAATACGGTGCAGCTATAGATTTCCCATGAGGCCAATTGATGAGAAGGGTGATAGTGTGAGAGAATCATCCATCGGTACTGATGTCTTCTCGCATTGACCCTGTAAAAAAAAGAACACCAACAAAAGTTAGCTTATGTGTACCGCCAATACATGTAGCTGTAAATAAAGTACAGTAATCAAAGGCAAAAGCTCGCAAATGCTAACTTTATTCATGTTTTTTTTTTTACTTTGGCTTCTTGCAGCTAACCCAAGAGCCAATTGCATATCACAATGAACTCTTGCATGCAGCCACTGACTTGGATATTGCTGTTTATCGATCTAGGAAGTATATTAAAAGAAAAAAACAAATTGGTTTAAAAATGAAAAATAGCAAAGCCATTGGAATATAATGTAATGGCTACAAATAGTGCAATTGTAGAATTTGCGGGGGAATTGGCTCTCCGAGTGCAATTTAGTTTGAGATTGAGCCCTTACTCAGACTTGTCATTATAAAAGCAGACACTCTTGAGATTCTACTTGTAATGCATTAGACAAACTGTACAAACTTTTCGACATGAATACCATTAAGTACTTAACTCTTTGACTCATTAAACCAATCACACACCAATGGTAGGTGAAGCTTCCAAGCATTACGTTTGCCTGCATATCTTAAGCAACCATTGGAGTCAGCTGAAGAACAAACAGCCAATCCTGATTATGCAATGTCTCAGGCTTTACATCCTGAGAAGTCAAGTATTGGACATAGTTAAATGTTGACGTCATATTGGTGCTAGGTGAAAAGCCAGGGTTCCCCAGAGAAATAAAGTATATATCATGTGATCTTGTAATAGTGACCTTAAACTCTGTAATCCATTTCAAGATCATTTATCAGAAAGTTGAAATATTTCACAAAACGTCCAATTCGTTCATGCCACTTTGAAACAAATGAATAACCATTTATCTAACACAAGTCTATCGGAGTGCTAAGGCAAAACTCAGTTTGCATTAACAGCGTCGGGCTAAAGTGACACATTTAACTGAGGCTCGCCATACTGTCTGACGCTAATGACATATCACCCGTCTTAATAACAAATAATTACATCACATGGAAATGAGGTAAAGAATGAACACGTTTAATTTCCCTTTGAATTAGACTCATATGAACTCATCAAATGTGAATTAGAGTCTGTGTTTAAATTAAAGAGTCGCTAAGTAACCATTAGGAATAAGACAGCTTAATACACGCACATTTTCTAATCTAATTACAGTGAACAGAGAACAATTATTGTACTTTTTAGTAACAGGAGATGTAACCATTGAATTGAATTTACACCTCTGGAGGCTGAATAAAATGCCATAGGAGTTTTATTTGCAATAGAAGCACACATCCCAGGTCAGAAATGTCATGGTTTTGGATTTATGTTGTTTTAATTTTCCACCTTTTATTTTGAAATGTGTTCCACCTTGTGTCTTGTCTCGTCCTACTTCCCGTGTTTGCCTCCCTGTCTTTAGTTTCTGATTGTGTTCACCTGTTGCCCTTGTGTTTCTGCCTCCCCTGCCCAGCTGTGTCTTGTCTTGTGATTACCCTTCTGTGTATTTAGTCTCGTCATCCCCTGTGCTCCATGTCTGTTCGTCGTCTTTCCATGTCCATGCTACCTTGTCTCTTCATGTCCTTGTTCCCTGCCTCGCCTATGCTCGTCTTTGCTAGTCCATGTCTCCTGCCTGTTCCCGCCTGTAAGTTTGTTCCTGTCTGTCGTGCTCCCCAGTTTTGTTAATGTTAATTGGTTTCTTGTTTTCTTTTGTCATCGTCTTTTTATGGAATAAAGCTCGCTTTTTGTTACCTTACCTTTTTTAGTCCTTTTTTAGTCTTTGGTTCTCGCTTTCTTACCACAGGACACATGTCAGGAGAGCTTATTCTAGCATGCGTGGTGAGGGAGTTATAATGCTGTGTTTTCAAGGCCGCACATAGAAACAGAGGTGCCCCTTCCCAGCAAGCAGTCCATGGCCTTATTTGATCCAGTCCCAGCTAAATAAGTGGCAGCCTGGGCTCTGAATATTAAGTGGGATTTGAGTGCAACTGTTTATTCGTGTTTGAGGCAAAGGTGAAGGAGCCAGAATAGAGGTATAGGGTACAGGCTGAACCTAAGTGGAGCGAGGTAGAGAAAGAAGGGGGAAAAAGAGCAGGGATAAAGTGTGAGCAGAACGACAGCAAAAAAGCACCACAGCGGCAGCCACTTTAACGCGTTTCAAAAACCATCTGTCCTTCCCGAGGCTGCTACTCTAAAGTTGAGCACCGGACAGTGATTGTCTCTACGTGCTTATTAAGGGGATGAGTCACAGGAAGTGGGGAAACGATGGGGGGTGTTAATAACATGCTATTAATGTCCATCATCGTCGTGGAAAAAAGAGGCTGGAGCTGGACTGTGGTTGAAGCTCTGACTGACATGGACAAGATCAGACAAGAAGAGAGATCACATAACCGGAAGCGACAGAATTTAAATTCCGACTGACATCGACATCCATGAATGACGGTTTGGGATGTCATCGCGGTGAATACGTTGTTTCACTGGTCACACTCCATCAGCAGCATGACAACTTCCTTACACTTGGGATGCTTTTGAAGCCTGTGATGACATGTTTAGCATCATATTTCTATGTATTTTCATTCTGTTTAGCATTTCAATTTGTTTCCTCCTTTCTATGGTCACGATGGTAGGCATATTTGGAAATATTAAACAATTTGTACTAGTGTTTAAAAATAAAAGATGACGCTGAGACTGACACGATTATCCTCTCAAGATAAATAAACAAATTAAAACACTGTATTCCAGTATACATCGGTTAATTGGAGTAATTACCATAGCTTAATCCGTCCCACTGTGGATCTGTCTTACTTTTAAAATTCTGCCTTTTACAAACCAGATGACTTTCTTTTATTCTATGAGCATAAATGTAGTCTTGCATTTTAAAGCTGCACCAATACATATTATTACATTTACAATGGCACCACATGTAATGTAAATGGTGTTGCTCAAACCATCAGAGAATTAGCACTGTAGGTCTGCAGTTCCCCGCAGCGCTGAATATGATATACTTTTCCGTTACGGATTCCTCCAACTGCTCTTACCACAAGGTATTTAGCTAGCAGCTCTGATACTGTAACCCCAATGTAGGCTAGCCCAGTATCAAATGGCTAAGGAAATTAGCAGAAAGTTGCGGAAAGCCAAATGCATCCAACACACTCCATAAACGTCCAGGAGTGACGTTTGGTCAGGGTCCCGCGGCGTGCAGTTGTGACGCTCCTAGGCTCCTTCAGCTTCATAAAGGGACGCAAATAACTTTCAACTGATGTATTCCCATCTGCGGCGGGATTTGACGCTCATGGAAGCACGGCATTCGTTTGTGTCGGCTGCCCTTAAAGGCAATGTGAGCGTCCATTCCCATTGGATAACGGAGAATTGTACGCCCGGAAGTAAGTATTCCCCTTACTGTCGATTGATTTTACAGTGATATCTGCACCACTCATCGACTAAAAAACACCAGATTATCCTTGTTAATTACACAACATTGATTGGTTTAAATTGTGTGCAATGCTTTTGTATTTTTCCCCTTCGATTCGGAGAAACAAATATTTTTTCGGAGTAAAGGATGGCAGAAGACACTACACTACCCAGAATCACAGTTATGTTGTGTAACTGTTTAATGGTGTTATCTTTATTGCTACCCCCTTCCCCGTCAATGTATAGTGTTGGTCCAAAGCGCAAACGTATTAGTTTAACAAAATCCACATCTAAAATTGTGGCATAGATACGTTATTTTCCCCTATGTTATTTTCCTCTGTTCCCCGGTCTCACATCTCACATCACATCGTCATTAACAAATACCGGAAACAGACCGAAAACATTTAAAAAAATAATAATAATACTTTATTCCGAGTGTGCTTGCTTTTCTCTTTGAAAGTCATCACATAACGGCATTGTAATACACGGTTCGGCTGCATTAAATATTACATATCTGCCACAGTTCTCTATTTATGGAGCCCTGATGAGAAGACTTCTAGACAAACATGAGGAACTGCCGCCAAAACTGAAAACGTGACGTGGATCATAAATATATCAGCAATTAAACAACATCTTACATTTCTTTTCACGCAATACGTCTCTTCGCAGTATCAACACTAATTCGGTTGACTTTTATATTTGATCCAATTGGTAGATAGGCTGTATTTACACCATAAAGGTGCACAGCTGATATAAAAGGACACCTGGTGGTTAAAGCATGTTATTGAATTTCAATATTTGTATTATTAGATATTAATAGGATCCCTAGAAAGTATATCCATTACTCGTTATTCTCTACTAATAGTTAATTAAAGACTGTATATAATGACTATTTTGCACATCCCTTTCAAGATTTCAAGATTTTCTAAGATTTATTGACATATGTATTCACAAACGATGTAGTTATGCAATGAATGAAAAACTTGGGTCGCAGGTTCCTCAATAGTGCATTACAAGACATCTATCAATATTTGTGCATACCTCCAGCAATGTTAACTATGTTGAAGCAGTTATTTTAACTAATATTATACATATGTATTATACTCTTATAAGATGTATGTAGATATTTCTTCTCCGGCCTTGTCAGGTATTGAACAATCAATAAATAAAGAACACAGAATTATTAAATATAAAACACAGAATTTGTGTGATTATTATACTAAATGATTTACAAATAAACACCACTGCATATTTACAACTGTTACACATGCTGATGTAACGCAAATGTTTCCAACTTGGGATCAATAAAGTATATCTTATCTTAANTATAGTGTAGGACCATAACCTATATAAGGCATATTTATACTTTTATTTTCAAATACCAAACAGATCATGCATTTTAGCCATTCTCATTTCTCTCAATGTAACACTGTCTTACATGGCTGATTCTGTGAGACAGCATCCTCTACAGGCCTGGCTATGTACTACACGTCTCCAGCGCTTCCAACGGCAAATGTCCGTGGCTGTCTCCTCCTGATTGGTGGAGTTAGCCCAATAGCCGTAGCGCCACTCTGTGACGTCATAGAAGTGTTCAAATCTGGATCAGTCTGTATCAGATCCGTTGCAGCCCCTTTTTTAGAGATTTGGGTATGGAGGAAAATAGAGAGGGTTGTGTTTTCTGACTCTTGGTGAGTTCCCTGGAACACCGGGGAGGGGACACATATTCATGTATAGAGACGTACAAAAGTGCATTTTGCATGATAGGTCACCTTTAAATAGGAATGCACCGAAAAACATGCAGATGTGTAAGCTGAGTCTTTATCACCAAGTGTGTTTGCAGAGCTCCTTTTAGGTGCAAGAAACTCCAATAAAATGGTTGCAGGGTAGGCACAACGTTTCAAAAGCTCTTAGTTATCATGTAAAGTTTGTGCTGTGAATAATTACTTTATTATTATTATTCTGAACTAGTGCTCTGCCCTCTTGTTTTGTGTTTCACCTTCTTTAGCTAGTATGCTTGCTATATGGAGAGCTAACTTTTGCCAGATGGCTTATTAAATACAGTAGATAGCTAATGTTCGCTAGCTAGCTTGTTGGACAGATATATAGCTGATATTGATAGATAGAGAGATAGATAGACAGACGGATACAATTTGCTAGCTAGTTTGCTAGATACATAGCTTATTTTTGCTAGCATCTTGTTAACTAGATG
Source organism: Notothenia coriiceps (assembly GCF_000735185.1). Taxonomy (NCBI): domain Eukaryota; kingdom Metazoa; phylum Chordata; class Actinopteri; order Perciformes; family Nototheniidae; genus Notothenia; species Notothenia coriiceps. The sequence goes on from NW_011354719.1 coordinate 953,214, forward strand.
TCAAACTTCTGATAATTCACTAGCTTGCTCAAAAGCACCCTGACAGTTCAATTCATCTCGATCGCTAGGTTAACTTGTTTTTAAACATTTCAACAATGTGGACTGCTGGTGTGTTTTGGTACATTTCGTATATCCTCTCCGTGGAACCATCTTAAAAAAGTCCTCGATTTCAGGCCATTTTCATATTTCATCCTGCATTCACTAACAGAGGATGTTGTTCTGTAAAACCATTCGATTAATGCAGTGTCGCTGTGAATTTTCCCAAATAAAAATCAATGTTTAACAATGCTGCTAGAACACCAGAAATTGATGTCCGAACTGACACTAGACAAGTACATAACAACACATTTTACATTACATTTTAAAAAGCCTGCAGGCTTAGCTGGGCTGTGCCAAATCGTAGCTTAGCTGGTCAGATGCTACATGCCCCTTTAATTCAGCTGTACACAATTGACAATGTACTTTAACTTTAGGTGCGTTTTGACAGCAGTAAAGTACCTTTTCCTCTCCGTCTCGTTGTGTTGTCGGAGCGTTTCAACCTGGACCACAGCCGTGTTTATTCACAGTGGTACAAAGTCTGCAGAACTGTGAATTCATGTCGGGCATCCTCTCATCATATTTACCCAGGCTTTGTTTGTTAACAGTGCTAAGCTAAAACCACATGATAAGATAACACACACACACACACACACACACACACACACACACACACACACACACACACACACACACACACACACACACACACACACACACACACACACACACACACACAGAGGCATCAACAAATGGCACAGAGATGGAGGTAAACATGGATTTTAAAGCAGCTTTCTGTTGTTCTATCCACTGCGAGTCCTCTGATAGTTAAACTCTTCACTCTGCAGCTACACTGATGCGGTCAATCCTCAACTTTGTATATCCCTAAAATGCACTTTTTAGTATTTTGACAAATTGTTACACTGGTATCAGAAAATCAAACACTGTTCTGATATGTAATCACACACTTTCTTTATACTTCCGTCATACTGGTTTTTGTTTTTCGTAAATTATTTTGCTTTTGTTTTCTCTGAGGCACTCGATATGTCTTACTTTAATATAGGACTGAACATTGCATTTAAAAAGTGTACCCTGTCATTAGCGCACACTATTAACCTTCCTGTTGTCATTGATAAGTTTGACCCGTTTCCAAATGTGTCTGTGTTGGGATAAGGAGTTATTTTATCTAACTGAAACAAAAGCAACATGGATGGTTCCATGTTCTTTGCACAAATAAATTAGGATGACTACTTTCATTTAATTATCTTTGTTTTATTCAAACGTATAAGATCCCTAGTCTTCCTGTGTCAATTATGTAATTTGTTCTAAGTGCCTTTTATTAACCCAGAACTTAGGTTACGTTTTGTGTGAATAGGTTATATTGACAATAAATGAAGAAGTCAAACTTGTGGTAATAAGTTGAAATACATTTGTCTAAGAAGCTGTATTGATAGTTTTGTTGATGATTTATAGTATATGCTTCATCGAAAGTCAAACTGTGAGGCCGTTCACTCTCTTTTTCTCCTGATCCATTTATATAAAACCTGTCTGAAAATAAGCTGATCAGATTGTGGCCACTTTATGATGTCATAACGACTTTTTGGCTTGTGTAACCATTAGCCAATCACCAACCAAGGTAAACCCCCCCCACCTTGTCACCTCAATCTCCTCCTAGAGCACCATTAGCCGCTTTCCCACCAAGTAGTTTGCGGTACCTAATCCCCGGTACTTAGTCCCCCCGAACTCTTTAGTCCAACTTCATGGCGTATAACGCCACCCGGAGTTGGGAACTGGCTTCAGTAGAAGGTGCTGGGTCGCGTCTTCCGAGTAAATCGCCAGAAGCGCTGACACCTCCTCATCATTCCACCGCTCCCTACTTTTTTTTTGTTGTTGC
>NW_011354719.1:955196-956609 GCF_000735185.1 Notothenia coriiceps
CAATAAATGAAGAAGTCAAACTTGTGGTAATAAGTTGAAATACATTTGTCTAAGAAGCTGTATTGATAGTTTTGTTGATGATTTATAGTATATGCTTCATCGAAAGTTAAACTGTGAGGCCGTTCACTCTCTTTTTCTCCTGATCCATTTATATAAAACCTGTCTGAAAATAAGCTGATCAGATTGTGGCCACTTTATGATGTCATAACGACTTTTTGGCTTGTGTAACCATTAGCCAATCACCAACCAAGCTAACCCCCCCCTCACCTTGTCACCTCAATCTCCTCCTAGAACACCATTAGCCACTTTCCCACCAAGTACTTTGCGGTACCTAATCCCCGGTACTTAGTTCCCCCGAACTCTTTAGTCCCCGGAACTATCTAGTAGATCACGTTCTCACCGGAATAAGTCCCTGAGGGAGGATCACGCAAATTCTTCTGTTTTGGGTTTACTGGCAGGCCGCAAACAGCTTCATGGCGTATAACGCCACCCGGAGTTGGGGACTGGCTTCAGTAGAAGCTGCTGGGTCGTGTCTTCCGAGTAAATCGCCAGAAGCGCTGACACCTCCTCATCATTCCACCGCTCCCACGTTTTTTTTTGTGTTGCCATAAGTTAGTCTCTCTCCGTTGGTACGCTGGGCTAATGCTAATGCTAATAATGCTAATGCTAATAATGCTAATGCGAGCAAATAAAATGGCGGCTTCACAAAACCTTTCGGAGTTTTACGGGGCGTGGTTTGCAATTCGCCCAGCCAGAAATTGTTAGTGTGGCCGACACACCCATGAACCATTTCCTCCCCAGGAAAGTACCACCTCTCTAGCAGGGACTATCTGGAGGTGAAAAGGTTTGCGCGAACTAGGGACTATCCAGATTCTTTTTGGTGTGAAACCAAATCTCCACCCCCTATCGGCCTAGTTCGGGGGGAAAAGTACTCCGATCTGAAAGCGCCTAATGTGTTCTTTTTAACCAAATATCTCTCAGAGGGGCGTGGGGAGTGGCTCCTTATTTTCATCTAAAGTAACAGAAGGGATTATGGGATGCTCCAATGATCTAATTGGTATTTGGAGCCAAACACTTCAGAGACATGTTTTACATATATCTGAGACCTATAATATTTTGATGAAAAACAGTAAAATAGGGGACCTTTAACCTTCCTGTTGTCATTGATATGTTGAACCCGTTACCAAATTGAAATACAACTGACTTTTCGTGTAGTTCTGGTTTATACAAACTCCGGAGAAAAACTTTGGAGTGGCTAATGGACATTGTCTTTACTTTTAAAGGATTATAGACTAAAGGTAACATTATAAAGAGTGTATCCTCTCAGTGTGGCAGGTAGCAGGTGGTGCTGGTGTTGTTGGCCGGCCTCTGCCTCCTCTTTGCCCCCCATGTACATCACAACCCCCCCCCCCC